>NW_027554657.1:0-20687 GCF_053574225.1 Canis aureus
TTCTTCCAGTATTAGAAACTGCAAACCCCGAAACAAACCTGCTCTTCCACATCCTCCCTGGAGCTGGCATTTAGTTCCTACTGCTTTGCTGAGTTACAGGCTTCAACTGGTGGGAGCAATGAAATATGTGTCCTGTGCCCTTGACTTCTCCCATATCTTACCAGGAGTTTCACCTTCTCAAGTTCAGTGGCTTGATATTGTTGGCATTCAGTCAGCTTATAACTTAGTCTTGTCATCATCCACTTAGCACATGTGACCAACCTGGCACAGACCTTTAAGAAATCTCAAACCTGAAGACATTATTCCAAAAGCTTTATTTTAGAGAAAACACACATTTTGTATACAACACACATCACTGGTCAGCCTAGAAATCTTCTATTCGTTTATTCCTCTTCTATTTATTGAGTACCTTCTGTGTACAATTACTATGTAAGTTACTTCCTATGTGAGTTACTATGAAAGTTACTGCTGGAAGAACAGTGGGAAAGCCTGGTAAAAGTCCCTGTATTAGCCTCCTATTGCTGCTGTAACAAATTTTCACATACTTAGTGACTTAAAATAATGCAGATTTAATTTCTTAGGGTTCTGGAGGTGAAAAGACTAAAATAAGTGTGTAGGGTTAAAATCAAGGCGTTGGCAGGGCTGTGTTCCTTCTGGGGGCTGAAGGAAGATCCATTCTTGTCTTCTCCAGCTTCTGGAGGCCACCTACATTCCATAGCTTCTGGCTCTGTGTTACTCTGAACCCTGTTTCCATGTCACGTTGGCTTTTCTGACTTGACCCTCCTGCACATTTCAGAATAGTCTTCCCATCTCAAGATCCTTAACTTAATCCATCTGCATGGTCTCTCTTGCCATGTAAGATAAGGCATTTGTGGGCCTCGGGTGTTAGGATGTGGACATCCGTGGCAAGCCACTAGTCTGCCTCCATGATCTCTATCTTCTTCCTTTTCTAGTGAAATCGTGCTGGTAGTACATCTGAGTCTGAGTCTGTCAGGTTTACTTTTTCTGATGAACTGGCAATACACCACATCTGTTTATCTGCCTTACAATTTAAAATATGTTAGATCAGGTCTTAAGAGGAGAGCAGTTTTTCCAGGGATATCCATATCTAATAAAAACCTAGGTAGCTTAGTTAATGTTGTACGTGGTAGAAATCTATAGAAATATCACTGCCGTAAAAACATCTTAATATTTCTTAAATGCTGACCTAAAAAAAATAATTAAAATGGGCAGAAAGACAAATCTAGGAGACCCAGAAATTTCTGATCAGGAAAAGTCCATTTAGAAAAACTGCTTATTATCCTAAAGTAAACCAAATTAGGGGGTTTGGAGTGGGAAAACATCCACAGAGGGAACCTAGTTTGTCTCTCTCTCTTTCTCTTTTTTATAGCTTTTTGTTCATAAACACAGAGTAGCCAAGAAGATTTCTAACCACTAATTACTGTGGTGTAAACTTTATAAATAAAATAACTTTAGAAATCCCCAAAACATGAATGGTCCTGTAGAACCAGTGATTTTTTTAAAGTTGTCCAACACATTGTTAGAAAAACAAAACCAAAAACTGTGATTGAGTTCATGTAAGTATTCAAGACGTGGCTTAAAATGTTCTTCCTGGGTATATCATGTTGCTAACTATGGTTGCTAATAAGCCTGGGAACTTAGGGATCTGAGTGTGGACAAATGAGGAAAAGACATGAGCTTTTAACAAGAAGTACTTATATTTTGTGTTTTATAATGAGCCAGAGGGATGATTTGTCAGAATGTCTTATGTTTAACTTCACTAGCATCCAGGTAAGCTTAAGATTTTATTTATTTATTTATTTATTTATTTTTATTTCCTAGTGAAACAACAGTCAAGTCAGAAGAAGTTGATAAAGATGGGCAGCCTTTGCTGTTCCTCTCTGTGGCACACATTAAGATCAGGAGCTTGGGGCAGCTGTCACGTTTGCTGCTTATTGCCAAAGACAGAAAGCTGAAGGAAGCACAGGCTTGTATCAAAGGTGATATTTATGCTCCAGTCTATGACTTGAACTTTTAGAAACATAATCATGGGGGAGGGGGAGTTGCAGTCTCTTGAAAAAAGTTCCGTGACCTAAAAGGCAAAAAGTCCTATGTTCGACTTTGTAAAAATGTCATTCATTTTTCTTGGCTGAATGTCATGCTCATATCAAGTTTCTACTTTAAACTGAAAGGCCTAATACTTTACCACTAGCAAGCTTCTAGATTTCTAATTTTAGCATGTGGTTTAAAGAGAGGCTTCCTCGCTTCTGGAAAGACCAGAGGCCTGTATCCTCTAAGGTCTACACAGGAGAGAAGACAGATTAGTGGGGCCTGCACCAAACTCCACCCTCTACCCTCAGGCCTGCTGTGACGGATGATGCTCGGTTTCCTCTAAAATGTATGCAGCAAAGATAGCCCAGAGTAATCTCACTTTCCATTGGTCTCAGTAATGTTCCTTTGTAGGTTGCATAGCTTTGTGGAGGTAGTTACATTCACTCAATGGGAAACGTTTTCCTCTTCATTAAGGATGTAGATTTTCATTATTGTCTAAGCATCTAACATGCGTAAAAGAATGTGACCAATTGCCTGGAGCAATTGTTTTCTGAATTTTTCTTATGAGTAGAAATACCTAACAGTACGTAATGGTGTCATATACATGTTTTGCCTGTTTGGAATCATGTGACTAGAAGGACTCAAGCATGAGGTGCCTGGTCTTGCCTCTAATCATTCTTTGCTGTGTCTACTGCTATGACGTGGGAAGATGAACCTTTAAAAAAAATATTCTTTAGGATGTAAATCTTATGAGATGCCTGGGTGGCTCAGCGGTTAAGCGTCTGCCTTCAGCCCAGGGTGTGATCTTGGAGACCCGGGATCAGAGTCCCACATCGGGCTCCTTGCCTGCAGCCTCCTTCTCCCTCTGCCTCTGCCTGTGTCTCTGCCTCTCTCCCTATGACTCTAATGAATGAGTAAATAAATAAAATATTTTTTTAAAAAAAGATGTGAACCTTAGGACAGCAGCCTTTTCTTCTCTCTTGCCTACTCTTCATTATTAGGCTATCTATCTATCTATACCTCATAGCTACCCTGCTGAGGAGGAATGAAATCTTAAGAGTAAAGTTGAATTCAAGGAGGTTGGTAATAGCATTAATTTCAACTTAGTGCATGAACTTAATACATAGACTGGCTGCTATATATCTAGTTTGGCTAAATGTGTATCCTTTGCTGCATTTTGTCCTTTCTGTAAGAGCTCTAGGTACAACTCTTAGTTTTGGGTCCAGATTCCATGGTGCAGGGCAATTTGGGGGGCAGGTTTGTGTCTTTCCCCAGAATTCATATAATACCTTTTTCCATGAGTCTTAATGAGATGACTGCTGTAAGGATGATTGAGATGCTCAAAAAGTAGATGATTCCTAGATCTCTTTTCCCTGCCCCTCCCCTTGTGTGTTTTTTTCTAAGAAGCCCTAAGCCTTTTCTGCTATTTCCTGGTGCCAGAGTCCATCTCCCACTGCAGAGTTAATGCCATCACTGTGCTTCACTCATTTCAATCAGGTGGAGCTTTCTGAACTAGTCCCATGGGCCTCCTTGTTCAAATACATATATATTTCATCTTATTTAAATTCCTCCTTTCCAAATATGGCTTTGCCCTCTTCTTCCTCACTTGCAACTACATGGTTCTTTGGCTTTCACCAAATTCTTTTAACCATCTCTAGAGTTTTAACCATCTCTAGAGTCTACTTTCACACCTATGTCAGCCTTGATCATGAATTAGTATTGGAGTTTTTCACTGTAACTTTGGTATGTGTGTGAGTACTGGCCAGATTTGTTTTTCCAACTTGAACATAAAAAGGCATTGAAAATATAAGCATTGGGATCCCTGGGTGGCGCAACGGTTTAGCGCCTGCCTTTGGCCCAGGGCGCGATCCTGGAGACCCGGGATCGAATCCCACGTCGGGCTCCCGGTGCGTGGAGCCTGCTTCTCCCTCTGCCTATGTCTCTGCCTCTCTCTCTCTCACTGTGTGTCTATCATTCATAAATAAATAAATAAATAAATAAATAAATAAATAAATAAATAAATATTAAAAAAAAAGAATATTTCTTAAAAAAAAAAAAAAAGAAAATATAAGCATTTTGAGGGATCCCTGGGTGGCGCAGCGGTTTGGCGCCTGCCTTTGGCCCAGGGCGCGATCCTGGAGACACAGGATCGAATCCCACGTCGGGCTCCCGGTGCATGGAGCCT
The DNA here is from genome assembly GCF_053574225.1 of Canis aureus. Classification (NCBI taxonomy): domain Eukaryota; kingdom Metazoa; phylum Chordata; class Mammalia; order Carnivora; family Canidae; genus Canis; species Canis aureus. The sequence goes on from NW_027554657.1 coordinate 4,238, forward strand.
GCTTCTCCCTCTGCCTGTGTCTCTGCCTCTCTCTCTCTCTCTCTCTTTCACTGCGTGCCTATCATAAATAAATAAAAAAAAATTAAAAAAAAAGAAAGAAAATATAAGCACTTTGAACAGGTGGAAAAGACTGGTGGTAGATCTTTAGACTGAGAAAACCATGCTGTTTTGGAAAGAAAGCATTTGTGAACACTAAGCCTCAGTGGTTACATACACACACACACACACACGTACACACACACAGTTCTAGTGATGATTCTTCTAAGGAGACCAGTATTTCTCTATCTTCAAATCAGTTCTGGATACACTAATTGAATGACCATGCTGGACAATGCCCTACAGTCAATTAAAAAAAAAGAAAAAAAAAAGAAGGTCTTGTTCTTTGTCTTATGAGAGATATGATATAGATAGATGATACTGCAGTACAAGGTAGAGAATCTCAAGGAGTACAAGAAAGTTCCTAAATGCAGTAGAATCTGAGAAGTTGAGATTAATTCAAATTGGGTCCATGAGAGAAAGCTTAATGAAGGAAGCACATTTGGGTGGGCTTCAGAGGACTTGTTAGTCATTATTTTTCTTACAACAGAAGACAAGAGAATCATTTTTATTTATTTACTTGTTTGATCAGCTAACAGAGATCCTGTAACAAAAATCCTGGGTTTGGATTATAACACGGTGAAAGAAGACACATCCAGAGTAAATATTCTTGATAAAATTACCAAAGATGAAGATCCTGAGAGTGAGATAAAGATGAAGGTTGGCATGCTGCTTAAGCAACTGGATCTGCACCTACTGAATCATTCTCTAAAACGTATTTCATTGTGAGTCTTTTTAGAAAAAAGAAACCTCTAAAAGTTAGTTACAAAAAATGCTTTCAGAATTTTTTTAAACATACACAAATTATAGGAGTTGTTATTGATTTAACAGTAGATTTTAGGGTATTGCATGGATATTTCTAATTCTAAAATGTAAAGATTTACTGTTAGCTTTGCTAGAGCTTTCTATGGGGTTTCACCTGATTCTGAGGACATGAAGTGGCCTTGTTATTTTCACTCTCCTCAGACAATTAAATAGATGGTTAAATAGTAATGCAAATATCATATAGACTTTGTAAGGTTTAAAACTTGTTCATTTTTGTAGTTTTTTTTCTAGTATTATGCTATTACCACTAAGAAATGAAATGAATTTTTAAACGAATTTATTTAATGTTGCATTAAATATGAATCACTGGTTTCTTGATGTCTTGACAGTGTTGTAAGGCTATAACACAGCTAAAACTAACTGCAACATTTTTGTTGTTGTATAATTTGACTACAATTTTAATTATAAAAAGTGATATTCCTCCTCCCACCAGCCCCCCCCTTGCTAAAATGGTATATTTTCATCTGTTTTCTGGAGATTCTCTTTTAGAGTGTTAAAATGCATTTCTTATCATTCATTTCAGACAAATCTGTTTAAACCCAACAACTGTTAAGAACGATATAAAACTGCTGAAACATTTCTCAGGAAAAGGAGAACAAACTGTCTTGGAATCTATTGACTATACTTCAGGTTTCTATTATTCTCAGATTTGCTTTGTGTTATGTAAAATAATTATTATTTCCAAATGCTTCAATAGCTACATTAGGATTGAGTATTTGAAAAAAACTGTAATCATATTTATTTCTTTTTAAAGATAACATATTTTATTTTTCAGAGCTCCTTTTAATTGATCGATAATTGGTTTCAGATTATGAATTTTCAAATGGATGTCGAGCCCCACCTTGGAGACAAATTCATGGGGAAATTTGTTACGTGCTGGTAAAACCCCATGATGTTGAAACTCTGTGTGTTACTTGTAGTACAGAAGGAGTATTTTTAAATGGCGTAAGTAATTTTTTAAGAACCATGTTGTCTTTGGTGCTTGGCTCCATCTCTGTAAATGCAGGCATGTCTCCAGGACTGAATGCTGATGGCCACAGAAAATGCGATTCTGTTCTGTTGGGTTGAAGCAGATCCCTTTGCTATGTGTTTGCTGAGCAAATCCAAAACCATTTCAGAATGAGCCTCGGTGTTCCCCATTGCAGGTCATTAAATCAGTCTTCTAAGAAATGACCGTCAAAGGAACCCACGCCACTTTATAAAATGAAAACCTCTGTAACGATCAGTTCACTGATTGATTGATTAATTAATTAATTAATTAATTAATTATACAAGTATTCGGGCAAATAAGAGGTGGCTGAGGTAACACAGAAGCAGTAACTATAGCTTTTGCCCTAAGTGTTGAGAGGACAAAGGGAAGGAATTAAAATGTGGGAGCTTGGAGGAAGCACCCCCAAGAAGCTGGGACCCATGTGTCTGGTGAGGGAGCACCACCAGGCTGTGCTGGTTCCTTAGGGTCTCAGAAGATGTCCTTGCAGAGCTGGGACTTAGACCTCTGAGGAGGGGACCCTGCTTACATTGGTTATGGTCCCTTGGGAGTTCAGAGGGGGGACTCCCACAGAGCTGGGATCCATATCTCTGAAGAATGGTCGCTTCCAGGCTATGCTGGAGCACAGGGGGTCTCATGAAACTGGCACCCAGATGTCAGAGGAGTACAATGCCCAGGAGCTGGTACCTCAGGAGCTCAGAGGAGAGGATCTTTGCAGAACCAGCAGAGCTGAGACCCAGACCTTGGAAGAGGGAGACCTGGTTGGTTTGTAATGGGATTCTAAGGAGTTGTAATGAGCCAGGTTCTGGGAACATAGGGAAAAACCCCTGGGAACTGGAACCAACTGTTGCTACTGGAAGCAGCTGCCACTGCCAGGGTTCACTGCTGGGGACAGGGGACGAGGAGCTGGGAGCAGTCCCTTTCTCCCTCCTCCAGCTTTACAGTCTTCCTTTTACTTGCTGCTAACTGAAGCTGACTAGGGAGAAACACAGCATTCCAGATTCCCACCCCTGAGCACTAAGCAGGGTGGTGGCCTTCTGAATCTTCCACATGAACACATTTTATTTTTTGTCTCATACCTGTTCACTGAACTTACTAGGTGGTCAGCTTTCCCCTTGGCAACCCTGCCCTTGGTGTCTTCAATGTAATGTGGGGCCTCACAGGCAATATCTGCAGGGAGAACCTAAATCCTTAGTGGGGATTCCTCATCACAGGGGACTGTTGGGAGAATTGCTACCTCTTGGTTTGGATTGGCTTCAAAATGTGAGTGCCACTTTCTTGATGACCAGCAAGCATCTCATCTGACTTGCCTTATGGTGCATTTCTTCTCAGCATGATCTTCTCAGATTATATCTGCACAGAGGGGGGAGATGAGCTAAATATGATTTAGCCTTTGGTTTGTTTTGATACTCTAAGAAAGTGAAATTTCCAATCAGAAAATAAGAGACTTTGACCTTCTAGAGTGGGGCAAGGACACTTTGTTCCTATCAAGAGCTACTAATCTACATATACCTTTATTTGATATGGAAATATCTAAGTGTTCCTCTCAATTTCAAGAATGAAAGATAAGGAACATGATTCAATAATTACGACAAAATGCATGGCACGCCTGAGTTATATGGGTGTATATGATGTTTTGTGTATGTGTGTGGTTACGTATATATAAAAAGCACACTATGGGTTTTTATATATACATTTGGTTAAGGCAGAGCCAAATCTTTTCTATTAGGATAGGTGACGAAAGGAAAGAGACAAAAAGAAAGAGGTATGGAGAAAAAGGTTGGAGTGTCAGGTGCTTACATGGAGGTTGTAACTCTAGAAAATAATCCCATAGCAACCTCTTTACACACAGAACAAGAACAGAGTGTGACAAATGGAAACAAGCTTTTCTATGGTGGCATTCTAATCTTGGGACCTTTTATGACTTCATCAGATTCTCTTGAAGTCATAATGTTTTTTTTTTTGTGTGTGTTTTGTTTTTTTGCATTAGAGGAGTGCAGAGGGAAGGAAGCTCTCCATTCTTTGCTAACTAGCAAAATGCCCTACATGCATATAGGAGGTACTCAGTAAAAGCATAATGTATGGATGATGGATGGGTGGATGAGTGGATGGACGGACAAATGGATAACTTTAAGAAGGAAGAATTCTGCCCATATTTTTGATGTATAAAAACTGCCACATGGATCCTCGAGAGAAGAAAACAATATGTGGCCTTGGGTTGTGATGTATTGATCAGGTTCAAATGCTACTACATTAATAATTGCACCAAACTTTTTCTTCCAAAGGGCAAAACAGAAGATGAGGGGGAAATTAATTATGAGAGAAAAAGTGAAATTTATAAAGACCTTGTCACATTTTTAAAAGAAAAATCGGCAAAATTTTCAGAAAATATGTTTAAACAGGTAAGTTTACAGAATCTTGAAATATCATAGCATAGTGTTACTTGACATGTTACCTTCTGTTGAGAATAATTCTATTTTTGGACCCTGTTTATAATTTTTAGAGAGTTTTTCACAATATATTACATAAGAAATATTATAAGTGGAGTACTTCAAGGAAGTTTCTGAACCTCTTTAGGTAATAGGTGTAAAATATGTCAGATTGCTTTCTAAAAAAGCACTTTTTATCTTTCCTTTTGAATTTATAATGCTAAGAACAAAGCAGTCATCCCTGTTAATGAAGCCTAGATGTTTTGATTATTTTTATCTTTTCTGGGCATCCCATGATTACTAACTAGTTGGATTGTCTCAGTAAGTGTGTCAACTGCATATGCATAAGAACTGTACTTTCTCTGTGTCTTGCATGGTTTTTGAAATAGTTTTTGAGGTGGACAAAGGAATCAGTTAATACAGTTATTAAATCTTGATTGAAGCTGATGTGGGTAAGAAGCAATATGCAAGAAATACTAAAGTGATACACTTAAGCCCCAGGCTGATTCTCAAGATGATGTCAATTCCACAAATCCTACATCAGACAGTTTATCAGATCTGTTATTTTCCTTCTGACACTGCCACTTCCAGAGCACTCTATTTTCTTACTATTCTGCTGCTGCTCTTGTCCTGAAACGTCTCTCTGTCATCATCCTGTGAGTTTTTTTCCCCTGGTGTTTGATCACCTATTTCCTGGACTCTAGTTTTCCTTTGTTGTTGTTATAATATACCTGTACAAAACATAAAATTTGTCATTTTAACTACTTCGAGTGTATCACTGAGTGGCATTAATTATGTGCAGCCATTACTACTGTCCATTTCCAAATCTTTTTCATCATCTCAAACTAAAACTGTTCCCATTAAGCAGTAACCTCCTCATGCCTACTTCCCCAGCTCCTAGGAACCTCTAATCTACTTTTTGGTTTCTCGATTTCTAATCAAATATAAATTTGCCTTTCCTAGGTATTTCAGAGAAGTGGAATCGTAAATTTGTACTTTGGTGCTTGGCTTATTACATTTAGCATAATATGTTCAAGGTCCATCCATGTTGTAGCATGTGTCGGAACTTCATTCCTTTTTGTGGCTGAATAATATTCCATTCGTGTATATAACCACATTTTGTTTATCAGTAAATCTATTGTTGGACACTTGGGTTGTTTCCACTTTTTGATTATGGTGAAAAATGCTATAAATATTGGCTTACAAGTAACTGAGTCCCTGTTTTAATTTTGGAGGTTACCTAGGAGTGGAATTTCTGTGTCATATGCTAATTCTGTATTTAACTTTTAGAGGAAGTACCAAACTGTACCTAGATTGAACCATTTTATGCTCCTGTAGAAGGATTCCAGCTTCTCCACATTACCACCAATACTTGTTATTTTCTGTGTGTGATTGTGTGTTTTTTTATGATAGATATCCTAGTAAGTATGAAGTATGGTATTCCATTATAGTTTGGATTTCCATTTCCCTAATAGTAATGTTTAGCATATTTCCATATTATTGGGAATTTGTATATTTATTTTAAGAAATGTCTATTCAAGTCCTTTGCCCATTAAAAAATGGGTAGTCTTTTGTTGTTGAGTTGTAGGAATTCTTTATATATTGTGACTATTAATCCCTTATCAGATAGAATATTTGCAGATATTTTCTCCCATTCTGTGGGTTGTCTTCACTCATCTTGATAGTGTTCTTTAATGCACAAACATTTTTAATTTTGATAAAGTCCAACAAATACATTTTTTCTTGCCTATATTTTTGGTATCATAAGAAACCATTGCCAAAGCCAAGGTAATGAAGATTTGCCCTGTTTTCATCTAATAATGTCATGGTGTTATCTCTAAGTCTTTGATTCATTTTGAGTTAAGTTTTGTATAGGGTGTAAGTAAAGTAATGTGCAATTTAATTCTTTTTGCATGTGGATATCCGGTTTTCCGGGCACCATTTGTTGAAGAGATTGTTCTTTCCCCATTGAAAGTTCTTGGTATCCTTGTTGAAAATCAATTTGCCATAGATGTAGAGGTTTATTTTTGGACTCTTTATTCTATTATTTTTTGTCTGCCCTTATACAAGTCCCATACTATTTTGATTATCTTTGTGGTAGTTTTGAAATTGAGAAGTATGACTCCTCAAACTTTGTTCTTGTTTTTTAAAGACTGCTTTAGCTATTTAGGTTCCCTTGACTTTTAGGTTTGGTTTTACCATTTTTGCAAAAAAACAGCATTAGGCTTTTGATTGGGATTACATTGAATTTATAGATTGCTTTGTATAACATTGTTGTCTTAACAATATTATTTCTTCCAATCCATGAACGTGGGGTGTCTTTCCATTTGTTTTTGTTTCCTTTAACTTTTTTTATCAGCAGTGTTTTATAGTTTTCAGTGTCTTCTTTTGCCTCCTTGGTTAAATTTATTTCTAAGCATTATATTCTTTTGGATGCTATTGAATGGAATTGTTTCCTTAATTTCCTTTTTGATTGTTCACTGCTAATGAGGAGAAATGGAACTGTTTTTTTTTTTTTTAGTGTTGAAATCAGATCTGGCTTTTGAATGTGAAATTCAAAATCACATCCTGCAACTTTACTGAATTCATTTATTAACTCAGTTTTTTTTTAATCTTTAGGTCTTTCTACATAAAAGATCATGTCATCTGCAAATAGTTTTACTTCTTTTCAATTTGCGTGTTTTTAAATTTCTTTTTCTTTTCTTTTTTTTAAGATTTTATTTATTTAACAGAGAGAGAGAAAGAGCGAGCGAGCAGAAGCAGGGGGAGTAGCAGGCAGAGGGAGAGGGAGAGGCAGGCTTCCTAGCCTGCCCGGTGCCGCTTAGATTTCTTTTTCTTGTCTAATTACTATGGCTAGACCTTTTAGGATTTTGCACTGAATAGAAGCAGTGAACACTATCTCCATATTTATTCCTGATATTGGGGGAAAGCTTTCAGGCTTTCACCACTGAATGTGATATTTGCTGTAGGCTTTTCATATATGGTCTTTATTATGTTGAAGTTCCCTTCCATTTAGTTTTCCTTTTGTTGGTATATCCCATCATTTTGGTGGAGCTTCCTGAGTAAAAGAGGCATATAACAGGGAAAAAATTGAGGGTTAGCATATGAAAATATCTTTATTTTTCTCTCTGTTATTGTTTCTATAATGATAGTTCAAAAACAATTTTTACTTAGAATTTTAGAGGCATTTTTTTCCTACGTGGCCTGTTTTGACTTTTCCCATCTAACAAAGCCTTTAGGATCCTTATTCCAGATGTTCTGTAATTTTAATGATGATATGGTTGGTGCTGGTTTTGTTTGTTTTTCATTAATGATGACATATGTCCTTCAAAACTAGAAAAATACTTTTTTTGGTATCACATCTTTAATCATTCCTTCTTCTCTGTTCTCTTACTAGTTGGGTGTTGGGCTTCTGAGATTGATCCTCTGATTTTCTTTTCTGTCACCCACCTGCAAATATTCTTTTATTTTCAAAACATTGTACATATCTTTAAAATTTAAGGTCTCATATTTTTAACATTTTATTTCCAGGTGTATATCTCCACAGATCATATGCTTTCATTTCTCTTGGGGTAAAATCTAGGAATAAACAGCAAGATCATATGGTTGCATGCTTAACTTTTTAAGCAATGGGTAAACTGCTTTCCAAAGCGGTGGTAATATTTTACATACACACTGGCAGTGTATGAGACTTCCAGTTCTTCTGTATATTCGTCAATAACTGGTATGGTCAGTCCTCTAATTTTAGACATTCTAATAGGTGTGTGTACTAATATCTCACTGGGTTTTAATTTGCATTTCTTGAATGCATTTTTTCATATGTTTATTTGCCATTTATATATCATATATGTCTATTAGATCTTTCACCCAGTTTTTTTTTATTGGGTTGTTTGATTTCTTTACTGAGTTGTAAGAGCTCTTTTATATATATTTTTGGCTTACGTAATCTATTAGATATATGGCTTGTAAATATGATCTTCTGGTTGTGGCTTGTCATTTCATTCTCCAATCAGTATATCTTCCAAAGAGCAAATGTCCTCAATTTTAATGAAGTCCAACTTGTTAATTTTTTCTTTATAGTGTTGTATCTCATAAAGCTTTGCCAAACCCAGTATCAGAAAGATTTTCTCCAGTGTTTTTTTCCTAAAAGTTTTCAAATGTTAGGTTTTACATTAAGGCCTTTAAATTTAATTTTTGTACATAATATGAGGTGTGGATCAAAGTTCTTTTTTTTTCTTTTGCATATAAATATCTAGTTTTTCCAGCACCATTTGTTGAAAAAGCCATCCTTTCTCCATTGAATTACTTTTATACCTTTGTCTAAAATCAGTTGTCCGTTTGTATGGGTGTGATCTGTTTGTCTATTTTTATACCAGTAGCACACTCTTTGGATTATTGTAGCTTTATAATAAGTCTGGAAGTCAGGTAGTATATGTCCTTCAATGTTTTCTTTTTCAAACTTGTTTGTCTATTTTACATCTTTTGCATATCCATTAGAATGTTAAGGTCAGCTTGTCAATTTCTTCATAAAAAGCCTGAAAGATGGGATGCCTGGGTGGCTCAGCAGTTGAACGCCTGCATTTGTCCCAGGGCATGATCCTGGAGTCCCGGGATCGAGTCCCACATCAGGCTCTCTGCATGGAGCCTGCTTTTACCTCTCCCAATGTCTCTGCCTCTCTCTCTGTGTCTCTCATGAATAAATAATAAATAAAATCTTTTAAAAAATGCCTGAAAGAATTATGGTTGAGATTATGATGAATCTATAGATCAATTTAGAAAGAGCTAATGTCTTAACAATACTGAGGTTTCCAATCCATGAACAGAGTATGTCTCGCCATTTATTTAGGCCTTCAGTTTCTCAGCAATATTTTGTAATTTTCAATGCACAGGTCTTGCATATATCTCGTGAAACCTACTTATAAATATTTCATATTTTAAGAGTGTTAAAAAAGAAAACCACAGGCCCAAAGTGGCATTACTTAGGCCAAGTCAACACTCAAGAATTATATTATTATATATTATATTATATTATTATTATTTATACCTAAATAACTGCAATTTCAACCACCCAGGAATGTAACTTATAACAAGTCAATTGGAATTTCCTGGTCAATACTAGGATATTTACTGATTTACCCCTTCTGCTTCTCTTAAGAGGGCAACCTTGTCTAAAGAATACATTCCTTGCTAATAAATTCCTTTTTTCAAATGGTCTCTCTGCCTTTAAAATTATTTCTTTTGTTTAGCTCAGTGGAACATTTGTCTGCTAGCTACATGGGATGCTGCTGGCTTCATGAATCAATTAATAAAGCTAGTTAGATCTTCAAAGTTGAATCTAACTTCAAAGTTGAATTTTTATTTAAAAAGGCTACGGTTAATGGTAGTTTTAAAATTTTAATTTGTGATTATCTGTTGCTACTATATAAAAATTCACTTGATTTTTATATATCATTTTTATATTCTGAAACATTTACTAGTTTTAGTGTCTGGTTCATAGATCCCAGAGGGTTTCCTATGTATGTGATTATATTGACTGTATATAATGATCATTTTGCCTCTTCCTTTTCAGTCTCAGTGCCTTTTTTTGTCTTTTCTTAATGCATTATCTGGAACCTCCAGCACAGAATTATATAGAAGTAGTCTCTTGCTCCTGGTGGTAAAGGAAAAACTTTCAGTTTCTCATTATTAAGTATGTGTTAGCTGTATATGACATTTATAAGATTGAAGAAGTTCCCCTTTATTTCAGATTGTTGAAAACTTTTATTAGGTATAGATATTGGATAAAAACAGAAAGGGAGACTAACCATAAGAGATTCAACTATAGAGAACAAACTGAGGGTTACTGGAGGGGAGGTGGGTGTGGGGGATGGGAGAATGGGATGTTGGGCATTAAGGGAGGGCATTTGATGTAGTGAACACTGGGTATTATATGCAACTGATGAATCACTAAATTCTACCCCAAAATCAATAATACACTGTATGTTTACTAATTTAAATTTAAATAAAACCAAAACAAAAAGGAATGGATGTTGGATTTTACCAAATGATTACCTATTAAGAAAATTACATGTTTTTTTTTTCTTTCTTAGTTTGTTAATGTAATAAATTACATTGATGAGCTTTAAAAAATAACCATACATTTCTGGAACAAAGCTCATTTGTTCAGGATGTAGTATCATTTTTATATATTATTGGATCTAACTTGCTAAGATTTTAAGTGTCACATCTATATTTATAAGGTTTTGATGTGTAGTTTTCTTTAATATCTTTGGTTTTGGTTATCAGAGTGATACTGGCCTTATAAAATGAGTTGGGAAGTTTTTTTTTTCCTCTCCAATTTCTGAAAGAGTTTGTGTAGAATTGATATTGTTTCTTTCTTACATGTTTGGTAGTGAAGCCATCTGGGCCTGGAGTGTCCTTTGTAGGTAAGTTGTTAAACAACAGATTTCAGTGTCTTTACTAGTTTGGGCCAGGCTGGTTATCTGTTTCTTCTTGAGGAAGTTATGGTAATCTTTATTTTTTTTTACTTATTTAAAAAATGATTCTGTTGGAGTAAAGTATACATATACTTTATATATGTATACATATATATATGTAAAGTATACATAACCTTTTGCCATTTTATTTTTTAATTTAAATAATCTCTATCCCAATCTCTATCCCCAGACTTTCAACCCCAAGATCAAGAGCTGCGTGCTCTACTGACTGAGCCAGCCAGGCACCCTGGTAGATTGTCTTTAAAGGAAATTGTCCATTTCATCTATGTCACATGTATTGGTGTAAACTTGTTTATGGTTATTCTTTTATTCATCTTTTAATGTCTGTAGACTATGTAGCTATTGTTACCTCTCTCACTTCTAATATTGGTCATTGGTGTTTTATTTTTTCTTGACTCATCTGGGTAGAGGTCTCTTGATTTTCTGTTTCCTCAGAGACTTAGCTTTTAGTTTCATTGATTTTTCTCTGTGTGTTTTTTTCTACTTCACTTTGGTATTTATTATTTCTTCTCTTCTTTTTACCTTGTGTAAAAAATCATGTGGTTTTTGGTGCTAAGTTCTTTCATATTCTTGCTGATTTTCTATCAGTTGTTGAGAGAGAAGTTTTGAAGTATTCAACTATAATTATGGATTTGTCTAATTTTTCTCTTAGTTCTGTTTTTGTATTTGAAGCTCTGTATATGCATTTAATATTGCTATATCTTCTTGATTGATCATTTTATCATCATGTAATGTCCCTCTCTGTCCTTCATGATTTTCCTTTTGCTGAAGTCTACTTAATTGGATACATTTATAGCCACTCCTGCTTTCTTTTAACCATTGTTTGCATGTTATATCTTTCTTTCCTATTATTTTCTTTTTTAATATAATTTTTTAAAGATTTTATTTATTTATTTTAGACAGAGAAAGTGAGTGAGAGAGTACAAGCGGGGGGAGGGGCAGAGGGAGAAGCAGACTCCCAGCTGAGCAGGGAGCCCAATGTGGGGCTCTATCCCAGGACCCTGTGAGCATGACCTGAGCTGAAGGCAGATGCTTAACCGACTGAGCCACCCAGCACCCATCTTTCCTATTACTTTCATGCTACATATATTGTTATATTTGAAGTGAGTTTCTTGTAAACAGCAGATACTTGAGTCATTTTAAAAATAAATTTGTGTAACTCAATTGATGTATCTACTGATGTGTTTAGATAATATCCATTTAATTATTGATACGTTAGAGCTTACGCTTGCCACTTTACTTTTATTTTGTGTTCCTCCTAGTTTTCATTTTTGTTTTCTTTTTCCTGTGGTTTCTGCAGATTACTTGAACATTTTTTAGAATTCTATTTTGATTTATCCATAGTGTTTTTTTTTTATTGGTGTTCAATTTACTAACATACAGAATAACACCCAGTGCCCGTCACCCATTCACTCCCACCCCCCGCCCTCCTCCCCTTCTACCACCCCTAGTTCATTTCCCAGAGTTAGCAATCTTTACGTTCTGTCTCCCTTTCTGATATTTCCCACACATTTCTTCTCCCTTCCCTTATATTCCCTTTCACTATTATTTATATTCCCCAAATGAATGAGAACATATAATGTTTGTCCTTCTCCGACTGACTTACTTCACTCAGCATAATACCCTCCAGTTCCATCCACGTTGAAGCAAATGGTGGGTATTTGTCATTTCTAATAGCTGAGTAATATTCCATTGTATACATAAACCACATCTTCTTTATCCATTCATCTTTCGATGGACACCGAGGCTCCTTCCACAGTTTGGCTATCGTGGCCATTGCTGCTAGAAACATCGGGGTGCAGGTGTCCCGGCGTTTCATTGCATTTGTATCTTTGGGGTAAATCCCCAACAGTGCAATTGCTGGGTCGTAGGGCAGGTATATTTTTAACTGTTTGAGGAACCTCCACACAGGTTTCCAGAGTGGCTGCACCAGTTCACATTCCCACCAACAGTGTAAGAGGGTTCCCTTTTCTCCACATCCTCTCCAACATTTGTTGTTTCCTGCCTTGTTAATTTTCCCCATTCTCACTGGTGTGAGGTGGTATCTCATTGTAGTTTTGATTTGTATTTCCCTGATGGCAAGTGATGCAGAGCATTTTCTCATATGCATGTTGGCCATGTCTATGTCTTCCTCTGTGAGATTTCTGTTCATGTCTTTTGCCCATTTCATGATTGGATTGTTTGTTTCTTTGGTGTTGAGTTTGAGAAGTTCTTTATAGATCTTGGAAACTAGCCCTTTATCTGATATGTCATTTGCAAATATCTTCTCCCATTCTGTAGGTTGTCTTTGAGTTTTGTTGACTGTATCCTTTGCTGTGCAAAAGCTTCTTATCTTGATGAAGTCCCAATAGTTCATTTTTGCTTTTGTTTCTCTTGCCTTCGTGGATGTATCTTGCAAGAAGTTACTATGGCCGAGTTCAAAAAGGGTGTTCCCTGTGTTCTTCTCTAGGATTCTGATGGAATCTTGTCTCACATTTAGATCTTTCATCCATTTTGAGTTTATCTTTGTGTCTGGTGCAAGAGAGTGGTCTAGTTTCATTCTTCTGCATGTGGATGTCCAATTTTCCCAGCACCATTTATTGAAGAGACTGTCTTTCTTCCAATGGATAGTCTTTCCTCCTTTATCGAATATTAGTTGCCCATAAAGTTCAGGGTCCACTTCTGGATTCTCTATTCTGTTCCACTGATCTATGTGTCTGTTTTTGTGCCAGTACCACACTGTCTTGATGACCACGGCTTTGTAGTACAACCTGAAATCTGGCATTGTGATGCCCCCAGATATGGTTTTCTTTTTTAAAATTCCCCTGGCTATTCGGGGTCTTTTCTGATTCCACACAAATCTTAAAATAATTTGTTCTAACTCTCTGAAGAAAGTCCATGGTATTTTGATAGGGATTGCATTAAACGTGTTATTGCCCTGGGTAACATTGACATTTTCACAATATTAATTCTGCCAATCCATGAGCATGGAATATTTTTCCATCTCTTTGTGTCTTCCTCAATTTCTTTCAGAAGTGTTCTATAGTTTTGAGGGTATAGATCCTTTACATCTTTGGTGAGGTTTATTCCTAGGTATCTTATGCTTTTGGTTGCAATTGTAAATGGGATTGACTCCTTCATTTCTCTTTCTTCAGTCTCATTGTTAGTGTATAGAAATGCCACTGACTTCTGGGCATTGATTTTGTATCCTGCCACGCTACCAAATTGCTGTAGGAGTTCTAGCAATCTTGGGGTGGAGACTTTTGGGTTTTCTATGTAGAGTATCATGTCATCGGCGAAGAGGGAGAGTTTGACTTCTTCCTTGCCAATTTGAATGCCTTTAATGTCTTTTTGTTTTCTGATTGCTGAGGCTAGGACTTCCAGTACTATGTTGAACAGCAGTGGTGAGAGTGGACATCCCTGTCTTGTTCCTGATCTTAGGGGAAAGGCTCCCAGTGCTTCCCCATTGAGAATGATATTTGCTGTGGGCTTTTCATAGATGGCTTTTAAGATGTCGAGGAATGTTCCCTCTATCCCTACACTCTGAAGAGTTTTGATCAGGAATGGATGCTGTATTTTGTCAAATGCTTTCTCTGCATCCAATGAGAGGATCATATGGTTCTTGTTTTTTCTCTTGCTGATATGATGAATCACATTGATTGTTTTACGGGTGTTGAACCAGCCTTGTGTCCCAGGGATAAATCCTACTTGGTCATGGTGAATCATTTTCTTAATGTACTCTTGGATCCTATTGGCCAGTATCTTGTTGAGAATTTTTGCATCCATGTTCATCAGGGATATTGGTCTGTAATTCTCCTTTTTGGCGGGGTCTTTGTCTGGCTTTGGAATTAAGGTGATGCTGGCTTCATAGAACGAATTTGGAAGTACTCCATCTCTTTCTATCTTTCCAAACAGCTTTAGGAGAATAGGTATGGTTTCTTCTTTAAACGTTTGATAAAATTCCCCTGGGAAGCCATCTGGCCCTGGACTCTTGTGTCTTGGGAGGTTTTTGATGACTGCTTCAATTTCCTCCCTGGTTATTGGCCTGTTCAGGTTTTCTATTTCTTCCTGTTCCAGTTTTGGTAGTTTGTGGCTTTCCAGGAATGCGTCCATTTCTTCTAGATTGCCTAATTTATTGGCGTATAGCTGTTCATAATATGTTTTTAAAATCGTTTGTATTTCCTTGGTGTTGGTAGTGATCTCTCCTTTCTCATTCATGATTTTATTAATTGGAGTCTTCTCTCTCTTCTTTTTAATAAGGCTGGCTAATGGTTTATCTATCTTATTAATTCTTTCAAAGAACCAACTCCTGGTTCTGTTGATCTGTTCCACAGTTCTTCTGGTCTCGATTTCGTTGAGTTCTGCTCGAATCTTTATTAGCTCCCTTCTTCTCTTGGGTGTAGGATGTATTTGCTGTTTTTTCTCTAGCTCCTTTATGTGTAAGGTTAGCTTTTGTATTTGAGTTCTTTCCAGTTTTTGAATGGATGCTTGTATTGCGATGTATTTCCCCCTTAGGACTGCTTTTGCTGCATCCCAAAGATTTTGAACGGTTGTATCTTCATTCTCATTAGTTTCCATGAATCTTTTTAATTCTTCCTTAATTTCCTGGTTGACCCTTTTATCTTTTAGCAGGATGGTCCTTAACCTCCATGTGTTTGAGGTCCTTCCAAACTTCTTGTTGTGATTTAGTTCTAATTTCATGGCATTATGGTCCGAGAATATGCAGGGGACAATCCCAATCTTTTGGTATCGGTTCAGACCCGATTTGTGACCCAATATGTGGTCTATTCTGGAGAAAGTTCCATGTGCGCTTGAGAAGAATGTGTATTCAGTTGAGTTTGGATGTAAAGTTCTGTAGATATCTGTGAAATCCATCTGGTCCAGTGTATCATTTAAAGCTCTCGTTTCTTTGGAGATGTTGTGCTTAGAAGACCTATCGAGTATAGAAAGAGCTAGATTGAAGTCACCAAGTATAAGTGTATTATTATCTAAGTATTTCTTCACTTTGGTTAATAATTGATGTATATATTTGGCAGCTCCCACATTCGGAGCATATATATTGAGGATTGTTAAGTCCTCTTGTTGAATAGATCCTTTAAGTATGATATAGTGTCCCTCTTCATCTCTCACTACAGTCTTTGGGGTAAATTTTAGTTTATCTGATATAAGGATGGCTACCCCTGCTTTCTTTTGAGGACCATTCGAATGGTAAATGGTTCTCCAACCTTTTATTTTCAGGCTGTAGGTGTCCTTCTGTCTAAAATGAGTCTCTTGTAGACAGCAAATAGATGGGTCCTGCTTTTTTATCCAGTCTGAAACCCTGCGCCTTTTGATGGGGTCATTAAGCCCGTTCACATTCAGAGTTACTATTGAGAGATATGAGTTTAGTGTCATCATGATATCTATTCAGTCTTTGTTTTTGTGGACTGTTCCACTGAACTTCTTCTTAAAGGGGAATTTTAAGAGTCCCCCTTAAAATTTCTTGCAGAGCTGGTTTGGAGGTCACATATTCTTTTAGTTGCTGCCTGTCTTGGAAGCTCTTTATCTCTCCTTCCATTTTGAATGAGAGCCTTGCCGGATAAAGTATTCTTGGTTGCATGTTCTTCTCATTTAGGACCCTGAATATATCCTGCCAG
>NW_027554658.1:0-34749 GCF_053574225.1 Canis aureus
TCACTATCATAAATAAATAAAAATTAAAAAAAAAAAAAAGCTTTAAAAAAAAAAAATCTTAAAGTAACATTTTATTTGGTAATTTTATGCAACTAGCCAGTAGATAAAAAAAGATTAATTAAAGAAAGATAGGAAAGTTTGAAGCAAAAAGAGAACAATGTTTATTTTTAAAGTAAGGTTCCCTCCAGTTGAAAGCTCCTACACCCTAAAACCATAAGGAACTATGGTTCCTTCCTATGATGAAGTCAGGGAAAGATGGGGTTTTTAATGTAAATTCACAAATGTGGTATCATTCTTAAATGTTAAATCTGTGCAGTCGTTGTTCCCAAGTCCTGGGGGATGGTGATATTGTCCAGACATGTGTCACTCAGTGGAGAATGGCTAATGCTGGCTGCTGAGTGACATCATATGATCACAACTGGGCATCACCACACATTCATTCTCTTCCCCCAGCCACCATGTTGTGAGGGTGGTGCCTAATTTTTTTTTAATTGTCTTTGATCAAATTCGTGAAACACTGGTGTTTATTTCACCTTTCATGTGAGCCAGGGGTCTTGCTAGTTACTCTCCTGCTCTGTTACGTATCTGCAAATTGAGATCTCTCAGGCCATGAAAAGTGAAGTTACCCCCCAGCTTTGCAGTGACCAAGACTCTGTTCCACAGTGAGCAGAATCACATCAGAAACTCAAAGAATCACATCAGAAATTCCACAAGGCTTCCCAGGAGACCCCGCAGGCTCTGTCCTTGGCATGTTTTAGATTTCCCCGTCTGGAAGGGGATTCGCTGCAGAGACATTTTGAAACTTTAAAACCTTTGTTAAAGACTACTTTTGTGGCATTCAGTTCCTTAATAATCTTTCATGAGCTGATTAAACACACACACAACCACCTTAATTGGTTAAAGAGTTCTTCTAAGTGGTAATTGGGAGTTATGTGATTTTTCATTGCAGGAATTTGATGTACTTTACAGTCAATTACAGTTAATTAAATTCCTTTCCCCTTACTCGGGTTTTGGGTATGGAGGTGCAGGTAGTGTGATCCTTATTTCATTGGTGGAAAAGCTGAGAAATAGTTCACTCTGGGCCACACAGAAGGCGAGGTGGCCGTGGGCCAGGCTGATGTTCAGGCTTCTATCTTTACTGCCTGTTGCCTAGTTATTCTGTTCCTCTGTCAAGAAACTCAGGACACAGAGGGCCTTCAGGCCTTGCTGTTGTGTCCTCCTATTTACTCTCTTGTTTGGTTTTCTTCATTTGAGTAAGAAACTAAATAAACAGGGAGCATTTCTAAACAAAGGAATTCAATGTTCATTTCTGGAAGGCACTATGAGAGTGTGCTCTTTGGCTAAGTTTATACTGAAAGAGATGGAGAAGATTGTGATAGAACAGTGTTATTTGTGTTCAGCAGAATCCTTAAAAAAATGGAAAAAATGGTCACTTTTTATATATTCAAATGAATGGCAGTAGTTAGAAAGCAAAGTTACTACCACCTTCCTGAGAAAGTCTTTAAGTTAATACATGTGGTGTTGCATTGATGTGGGTTAACTTTTAAAAAAATGTCTCCATGACAAAAGAGTTTTATCCTTTAAAAAAAAAAACACTGTTAGAAATCATAAGATATTTTAAATTGCATCACCTAAAAAATTTCTACTTAGTAGAATTTGCACTTATGTTTTCTTAAATACTGCAAGGTAAGTCATGAACATACTTTAAGTACTTGGATTACTTGAGTTGTGTGTCACTTGTATATTTATATATTGCCCCCCAAAAAAATGATCCTTTGTTACAAAGGAGGTCATGAAAGTGACGGAGAGTCTCCTCATCTCCACAGAGGAATCTGTATTCCACAAATAAACTAATTGAGCTTTTTAGTTTTTGAGCTATAAGCTCTTTTTGCCCCTTGGGTATCATAAACAAGAGTGGAGAAAAGCAAAGATAACTGGATAAGAACGATAAAGTAATGCTACTGAATCATAACACTTCATACCACCATTGGCTGACATTATACAACCACATCAACTTACCTACTGGAAAATGACGATGTTAAAAATCTCAAGGGAGCTCCCTTAAGCTTTAACTCATTCATTCATTCATTCATTCATAAATGTACCTGTGAGCCCGCCCAGCTAGAATACAATTCTATGATATTACACATTGCTCATCTAGCTAGTCATAAGATATTTGATTGTAAAGAACTTTGCTATCAAACTTTTATGTGACTTCTGTTCAGTTTTATGTAATCTGAAAATGTAAAATGGGGGGAATTTGTTGCTCAGTGTATTGCCAGCAACACTATTGTTTGTTCCTCAAAGTATGCTTTCCCCCAAATTTACTTGAGAGGCTAAATAAATGGTAGAAAAGTAGCGTTGCCTAGTTCCCAGTTTGTATAATGCTTTAGGCTGCTTTACTTTTTATTGAAAAAACACATATTCAGGTCCTATTATAAAAGTTTGCACATTGAAGAATCTATAAATAGAAGAGTTAGGGAGTAAAAGGTACCAGATTTGGTATAAGTGATCTTTTCATTTTATATGCATATACTTGTACTGTACTCATTATTAGAAATTGCATATTTGTAGGAAAAATATTAAACTCTAGGTCCCATTGTGGTCCACTAGCCTTTGCTAGTCCCACTGGCAAAGGCTGTGGCTCCTTTCCCAGCTCCTGCTGTCTGGGGGTGTGTGGCTGGCTGTGGCCTTCTGATATTTCTGGGACATGCAGGGCATTGCAGAAGCACAGGTTTCTCTTCTAGCCCTCCCTTATCTCTTTTCTGTATTTAAGTTATTTAAATCTTATAAAAATAATACATTAATATATACCCTAAAATTTAAGCCATGCAAAAGAATAACAGGGAAAGCCCCCTTCCAGATGTTTCTGTTTATATAAATATACATATGAAATTTTTATGTATGAAATGAAGTCAGACTACTTGTTATGTGACATTTTGCATTTTATATTTAATGTTTTCTTGGTGATCCTCCATATCTGCCTCAGTTCTTCTAATTACAACATTGTTTTGTACTATATGAATATATCAATAATTTATGTAACAGTTCCCTTACTGATAACATTTTGCCTTGTCTCCCAGATCAATTTTTATTATTACAACATTGTAAATATTTTTACATATTCTTTGGATATGTATCCTATTTCTGTAGGATAGCTACTTTGAAGTAGAATTGCTTGGGTCAAAGACTGTGTACATTTAAAATTTTGATAGTTCTAATGGGGAGGTGTTGTTCAATTGGTACAAAATTTTAGTTTCACAAGCTCTAGAGAGCTGCACAGCATAGTTAACAATATTGAATTGTACATTTAAAAAATGTAAGAGGGTATTTGATCTCATGGTAAGTGTAAGTATGACAAAAAGGGAAGAGACATAAGAAAACTTTTGGAGGCAATGGATGTTCCTGTTATCTTGATTGTGGTGATGGTTTCACAGATGTACGCATGTGTCCCAACTCGTTTTTTGCATATCAGTTCCACCTCAATCTATTTTAAACAAGAAACAATATATGCACAATGAAGTTAGAGAAGTATTACAATGAAATTTTAAAATTTAAAGAGAAATAATGAAAAGTAATAAACTGACCAAGCTTGGTTTGAATAAAAAAAAATTTTGTAGCTACTTACACAAAGCAAATACTAGTTTACACTCAATTAGTAATATACCAATGATTTTTGACCTTGAACACAGTGAAATCAGCCAGGCTCCTAAAAACTAAACAAAGCAAAAATCTCAATGCTCAGGTAATATTCATGGAAGTTTTAAACCAATTGGTGTGAAGTGGGATCTAGGCAGATTGTCTTTAAAATCTTTCCAGGGTGTTAAAATTATTTGTTTAGAAATAAGGTTCATTGTTACAAATTCTCACTAATCTACAGTCTTTTTTTATTTTGGCCAATTCCAAATGGGGAGAGAATGTATCTTTTTTATATATATAAATTTATTTTTTATTGGTGTTCAATTTGCCAACATATAGAATAACACCCAGTGCTCATCCCATCATGTGCCCCCCTCAGTGCCCGCCACCCAGTCACCCTCACCCCCCGCCCACCTCCCCCTCCACCACCCCTAGTTCGTTTCTCAGAGTTAGGAGTCTCTCATGTTCTGTCTCCCTTTCTGATATTTCCCACTCATTTTTTTCTCCTTTCCCCTTTGCTCCCTTTCACTACTTTTTATATTCCCCAAATGAACGAGACCATATAATGTTTGTCCTTCTCCGATTGACTTATTTCACTCAGCATAATACCCTCCAGTTCCATCCACATCGAAGCAAATGTTGGGTATTTGTCGTTTCTAATTGCTGAGGAATATTCCATTGTATACATAGACCACATCTTCTTTATCCATTCATCTTTCGATGGACACCGAGGCTCCTTCCACAGTTAGGCTATTGTGGACATTGCTGCTAGAAACATCGGGGTGCAGGTGTCCCGGCGTTTCACTGCATCTGTATCTTTGGGGTAAATCCCCAGCAGTGCAATTGCTGGGTCGTAGGGCAGGTCTATTTTTAACTCTTTGAGGAACCTCCACACAGTTTTCCAGAGTGGCTGCACCAGTTCACATTCCCACCAACAGTGCAAGAGGGTTCCCTTTTCTCTGCATCCTCTCCAACGTTTGTGGTTTCCTGCCTTGTTAATTTTCCCCATCCTCACTGGTGTGAGGTGGTATCTCATTGTGGTTTTGATTTGTATTTCCCTGATGGCAAGTGATGCAGAGCATTTTCTCATGTGCATGTTGGCCATGTCTATGTCTTCCTCTGTGAGATTTCTCTTCATGTCTTTTGCCCATTTCATGATTGGATTGTTTGTTTCTTTGGTGTTGAGTTTAATAAGTTCTTTATAGGTCTTGGAAACTAGCCCTTTATCTGATACGTCATTTGCAAATATCTTCTCCCATTCTGTAGGTTGTCTTTTAGTTTTGTTGACTGTATCCTTTGCTGTGCAAAAGCTTCTTATCTTGATGAAGTCCCAATAGTTCATTTTTGCTTTTGTTTCTCTTGCCTTCGTGGATGTATCTTGCAAGAAGTTACTGTGGCCGAGTTCAAAAAGGGTGTTGCCTGTGTTCTCCTCTAGGATTTTGATGGAATCTTGTCTCACATTTAGATCTTTCATCCATTTTGAGCTTATCTTTGTGTCTGGTGCAAGAGAGTGGTCTAGTTTCATTCTTCTGCATGTGGATGTCCAATTTTCCCGGCACCATTTATTGAAGAGACTCTCTTTCTTCCAATGGATAGTCTTTCCTCCTTTGTCGAATATTAGTTGACCATAAAGTTGAGGGTCCACTTCTGGGTTCTCTATTCTGTTCCATTGATCTATGTGTCTGTTTTTGTGCCAGTACCACACTGTCTTGATGACCACAGCTTTGTAGTACAACCTGAAATCTGGCATTGTGATGCCCCCAGCTATGGTTTTCTTTTTTAAAATTCCCCTGGCTATTCAGGGTCTTTTCTGATTCCACACAAATCTTAAAATAATTTGTTCCAACTGAGAGAATGTATCTTGTGTGAATTTGCATATTCCTGATTAGTAGTGAAGTTGATAAATATTTTCATGTGTCCAATAGCCATTGCATTGTATATCTTGCCTATTTTTCTGTGGTTGTGTTTTGAATCTTAATACAAATTAACCCTTTGTTATAGTATTTGTAAGTATTTTCTTTCAGTTTCTCATGTCTTTTTATCTACTCTTCTGTTTGAAAACTTTAAAATTGTACATTAGTAAATATATTGATTTTCCTTCATAGCTTATAAAATTTTGTGTATTAAGAGCTAAGAAGATTTTTCTGATGTCATTTCAAGAGAACAAAAATTTTTTATTTCCTCCTTGTAGGTTTATAGTTTTAAAAAAATGTTTAGAAGTTGCTTCTATCTTGATGTCATTTTATGTATAGTGTGAGGCAGGGATCTAATTTTACTTTTTTTTTTCTTTGATGGAGATTCAGTTGTATCAACACAGATAATTGGCTTCTCCACTCTTTCCTCAAGTGATCTGAGATATTACCTATATCAAGTATTGTCATCTCATATGTGAGAGTTTCTTTCTGGATCCTTCTCTATTACATTGAGTTATTTGGATGCTCCCATGCCAGGCCCATGCTGTTTTAATTACTGCTACTTTGGTGTATTTTAATACTTGATTGGCCAGAGAGTTTTCTTAAATTCTTTAAAACTACTTTTTGCATATTTTCCATTCCAGATCATTTTTAGAAAAGTTGAAAATCAAATAAAAAAAAAAACCCTCAAAAATGCTACCGGGGATTTTGGCTGGTCTACATGAATTTATAAATTATTTTGGATAAATTGCAATTTTTTCAAGCTTTTATTTAAATTCCAGTTAGTTAACCACAGTGTAATATTAGCTTCAGGTGTACAACTTAGTGATTCAGCACTTAAATACAACACCCGGCGTCCATCACAACAAATGCTCTCCTTAATCCCCATCCCCTACTTAACACCTCCCTGCCTCCCCCCTCCCTTCTGGTAGCCATCAGTTTGTTCTTTCTAGTTAAGAGTCTGTTTCTTTTTCTTGGTTTTCCTTTCTTCCCACCCCCATGTTCATTTTTTTTAATTCTTAAATTCCACATATGAGTGAAATCCTATGGTATTTGTCTTTCTCTAACTGACCTATTTCAATTAGCATTATACTCGCTCTATCCATGCCATTGCAAATGGCAAGATTTCACTCTTTTGATGGCTGAGTAATATTCCGTTGTATATATGCCACATCTTCTTTATCCATTCATCAGTCAATGGACATTTGGGCTTTTTCCATAATTTGGCTATTGTTGATAATGCTGCTATAAATATTCCCTTTTTCCATTCCCTTTGAATTAGTATATTTGTATCCTTTGGTTAATGCTGCTATTTCCTGTATTATAATTTTATCCATTCTGACTGGTGTGAGGTGATATCTCATTGTAGTTTTAATTTGTATGTCCCTAATGATGAGTGATGTTGAAAATTTTTTAATGTGTGTCTGTTGGCCATCTGGATATCTTCTTTGGAGAAATGTCTGTTTATATCGTCTTTCCATTTTTTAATTGGGTTGTGTTTTGGGTGTTGAGTTTTATAAATTCTTTATAGATTTTGGATACCAACTCTTTGTCAACTCGTATGTCATTTGTAAAAATCTTTTCCCATCCCATAGGTTGCCTTTTAGTTTTATTGATTGTTTCCTTTGCTGTGTAGAAGCTTTTTATCTGATGAAGTTCCAGTAGTTAATATTTGCATTTATTTTCCTTGCCTCAAGAGAAGCTGATGTCAAAGGTTAGGGCTGATGTCAAAGAGGTTGCTGCCTGTGTTCTCCTCTAGGATTTTAATGATTTCCTGTCTCACATTTAGGTCTTTAATCCATCTTGAATTTATTTCTGTGGATGGTGTAAGAAAAAGATCTACTTTCAATCTTTAGCATGTCGCTGTCCAGTTTTTCCAACACTTTGTTGGAGAGACTATCTTTTTTCCATTAGATATTCTTTCTTGCATTGTCAAAGATTAATTGACCATATAGTTGTGGGCTTGCAAATTTTAATATCATTCAGTTATCCTATTCAGGAACATGGTATGACCATTCATTTATTTTTAAATTTGTATGTATTTTAGTAAAACTTAATAGCTTCTTTTCCACATATTTTCAACATACTGTGAGATTTACTCCTTGATATTTTTGTTATTATTTTGCTAATACTGGCATGGGAACATTTTTCAAATTATGCATTGTGATTTGTTATTCCTAGTGTATGGGGGAGTTACTCATTTTTAATGTGGCCCTTATATCCACTTTATTGAGCTATTTTTATTAATTATCATAATTATTCAGTATAGTCTTCCAAATCTTTTTAGAAAGGCAGTTATATTTGCTACAAATTTTTCCTCATTGCAGTGACTAGGACATTCCAGCAGATTATCTATTTCTGTAAATGTTCCATGTCTGTTTAAAAGGAATGTGTAGGGAATGCTTGCATTGTTCCTTACCCATTCCCAATAAAAATTCTCAGCAAGCTTGTAATACAACAGTTTGAGTCTAATTTCTTTTTTCCTCTGGAACAATATTTTCTCATTTTCTTTCCTGGAGTTCTATTGAGTCTCATCTCTTGAGTCTTAGGTTTATGAGTGCTGAATCATCAGTATAAAGCCAGTTTGCAAATAAACAGAAAGCAAAGCAATATATTTTACTATTTTGACTTACGTGCTCATATGCCATTCACTCTGAGCATTGACTTTTTACCATTTCTCATCCTGGGACATGAAGAGTATCTGTAAGCCAACCTCTGTGCTGGGTGCCAGGCCCTCTGTCATCATTAATAAACAGTCACTGGCAGGCTTCACTTTTCTTGCTCTCTGAGTGGCATATTTGGAGGAAAAAATGCTGAAATCATTGAAAGTCAGTTGGATGGCTGTGTGATGGCTGTATCTCCTCACCAGGTCTCACCCACTGCCCCTTGATTACAGACGGTGGGGAGCAAAAGAAGGGCCTCCACTCCCGATTGTGCCTCTGACTGCCTTCTTATCTCACTGTCACCATGTGGGACTCTACAGGAAGCTCCAAATGATGGCTCTGGGAGCATGTAGCCTATCAGAGTTTCGTCTACTTGTTTTATAGTATCCTTTTCTGAATCAAGTTACTTGAAGTCTTTATGACACAAATAAGTATCCTTGACCTCTTAATCCCAGTTACCTCCTCTCTGGATAGCTGTAGTAACCTGCATGGTCTCCATATGTTCCATCTGCCCCCTCCCTACAGGGGGCCCTTTAGCTGGAATGATCTTTTAAAAATGTACGCAACTCATGTGAGTCCTCCCACTCTCCTCCAAAACAATACCCTTGAATATTTCCTATTAATCTTGAATGAAGATTAAAATCCTCAACCTGGCCTATGGGTGCAGCAGATTCCTTTGCCCACTTAATTTTTTAGCTCATCTTGGATCATTTGCCACCCAGGCTCTGGGTCTCAGCCACACTGGCCTTCGTTAGGTCTTAAACAGGCCATGTTCCAATCCTCCTTAGGGTTTTACACATACTGTTTCCTCTGACTGGTGTGCCTTTCATCATGTCCGACCTCCTTCACCAGGGAAGGCTCCTACTCTGTCCACACTTCAGTCCAGACATAGTTTCCTCAGGGAAACTTTTCCTGATGTCCTGGCCTAGAGTCCCCTGTTGCAAACATCCATAACCCTGTGCCACTTTTCTGTATAACACTTCTTAAAGTTTTCATTTATTTGGATGGGCTTAACAATTAAGATCTTTCTTCTCCACTAAGCTTTATGAGCTCCACGAGGCAAAAACTAGATCTGTTTTTGTCTACCAGGATGTCTCTAGTTCCTGGTATCAGACATGGTGAATAACTGCAAATTTGTTGAATGAAAGAATTAAAAAATGGTTGGATGGTTGGAGGCATCTGGCTCCCTGATTTAGTCTCAGATACATTCTTCATCTCAATTTCATAAGCATTTATTTCTCTTTTATCAGCAGTAAGAGGATTGGAGGTAGATATTACTCTATGTACCAGATAAGGTAATACTTTTTTTTTCAAAGATGTTATTTAAAACACTGAGAAACATTGTTTAGAAGAGTGCCTATTGATCTTGTCTTTCCAAAAGAAATTTTGAGAAAAATGAAGGAAAAAGCAAGATCTCTTCAACTTTCACATATTAGCAACATGATTGTGATAATGATAATGAACAAAGGCCTCCCAGTCTCAGAAAGGAATGTGAACTGCGAAGTATCTGAAGGCTGACAGAGCCTGGAAATGTCTGAGAAGACGCAGGGGCAGGATGACAACTAGCAAAACAACTTGCATTAATTTAAGAAGTGGAAAAGCTTATTGGAAGCATTCTTCAAAACCCTTCAGAAACTAGTAAAATAATATTTTACTATGTTTTCTCCAGCTCTTAAAACTTCACAAATGCAAATACATGATAAAATGTGAAAATAAGTATTGGCAACTAATTACATTCTCAGGGGAGATTTAATTGAAAAATAAGCATATTTGCACTGCTTCTTCTTAGTAAGATGTTTATGGCATCTGGTCAAAGTAGAACAAACATTTGAAAATCCTTTGACATAGCTGGTATTTAAAGAATAGCAATTGGCTAACATTTGTGGCTCTGTATGTTGAATATTTTGGCTCCCATTCGCTGGTATTCATTCTGAAAGATTTATAATCCTTTGGGGAGTGTGGTCAGTGACAAGAGTAGAACTAAATCCTGAAATGTGGAAAAACTAACTTTCCCTAATATAAAACTGTTCTAAAAAAAAAACTCTCAAGTCTATGAATATGTTTCCAGATTTTCAGAAAAAAAGCTGCTGATTTACAGAGTTTTTTTCTATAAGGATCTAACTTCTCAATGATAAAAGAAAATTTTCCATCCTTTGGCTTCAAAAGTGGCTTAGAGATCATTTAGAAAAATATAGTGTCTTACCTTTTGGGCATCTACCACAAGTACACAATTCCTTAAAATTGTTATGTCATTGGTTATGGTGCATATGATGAAATCAAGCACACAAGATAGAAATAATCTAGAAGAGAAAAATTAAGAGACCTCGAAATGAAATAGGAAAGAATGACTGTGCGGAATGTGTAAGTAGGAAAGTGCTACCAAAGAAAATACAATGCAAGTATAGCAGTCAAGAAAGTCCTCTATCACACACCACTGAGAACGCCAGGACAGCATGCTCTGCCTCGGAGTTTGGTGTGTGTGTGTGGACTCTGTTGGCTTGACTGAGGCATGACATGCTGTTTGATACCTTCTTGCTTTCAAGTCATGCTTGAGTCTGAAGGCACTGCCTAAAGAACTCTATCTGAAGCTCCTGGTTTGCATTTTTAAACTTTTCATGTGGGAGCCCACCCAGCTCTCCTCCTCCAGGTACACCAGGGGAATTTTTGGGCTCCTTTTAACCCAATTAAATTCAACAAAAGAATTGTTAAATAATTGTTTCTCTCGCTTTCTCTTTTTTTTTTTATATATTATGATTAGCATTTAGATTCTTCTTTATGATTTATGAAATATCTGCCTTCTGTTTTTAAAAAGAAAGGCATCAAAAGTGCTAATGTGTGTTTGAAGAGGTCCTGTACCCCAAAACAAGGGAGATTATAAAATTGAATGTAATAAGGATTTACTATTTTATGTTTCAAAATGAACTGTAGGACGATTGGTGGTGGTAAAAATTTCTCTTGATATAAACAAAGACATTAAAAGCTATGGGAAGAAAACTCCTTATTTTCAATGTAAATAGTAAAGTGAAGGCTTTTGCCATTCTCAACTTCATCTTGAATATAGAGGACAGCCTGGATTACTCAGGAAGAAAATTAATATGAAAAGCAGACTGACAATGGTTTCAGCACAGGATAGTGGTTTGTAATATTTTTAGAGATGTGGAGGGGCTTTTATGGACGCATTAAGAGGAAAGGCTGAAGTCTAAACCTTTCTATCTTTTTGATGCTTGCCCTCTTATAATCCCATTTCAGCTTATTTTAAAAGTAACACATCATGTTGTATTCACAAAAGGATTTGTGTGTGTGTGAGATATGAAGGAGGAGGTTGGGCTGCTTGGATATAATTTCCACTTTTGTGTAAATGTATATATTGTATCTATGAACATGTATCTGTAATATAGCAATATAAAGTCATAATCAGCAAATGAGAATAAACATATTTTGTAGGTGTCTTTCTTCAAAAAGGAAAGAGATTTATTTGAGGCCATTCATACTGTGTTTTGAGGTAGAGACCGAAGGCCATCTTTCATGAGCACCTTTTACAAAAATAGTTTATCCTTAGCTCCATTAGAAACATTGCTCTTGTGTCTTATGAACTATTTCGGTGCTTATACTGGAACTCTTATTTACCATCCCGTCTTAATAGGAGGAGAAGTAATATGTACTATGTTGCATCCATCAGAAGATTTTTTAAAGCATTAATGATGGGTGGACATTGCTTAAGAATTCCTGCAATGAATTCTGATTATAATTTCCTGGTGCATCTGTTTCACTGATCAATCATTACATTCTTTTAAATTCTCCCAGATTGTTTTACCTTAAAGGAGCCATTCCCCACTACCTTTTACAGCTGGTGATTAGCCAAGCAGACATTGATCACATGATTCTCAACACTGGGACAGCATTTTGCATGCGATACTGAAGGCTACCTTTTTGTCCTTTATCCATACACGGAGTCATCTCCAGTTCCTAATGGGCTCGCCACCTCCTTCCCAACCCCATGGCCCCTCTCCCACTTAATCCTGGTCCCAGCATGGTTTGTTGTACTGCTTCCCACATGGTTTCCCTTTCCTCAGGTTTTTCCCTGTTCCAGACTGTTCTACATACATCTGTGAGAATAATTTCCAGACACGGTTTGGATTGCACAGTATGCTGTTCAAGAACTCCAGGGACGGCCTGTTACCTCTGCATAAAACTTATATTCCTCAGTGGATTTCTCAAGGCTTGCCCCTCGACTCTATTTAATGTACTAATACCACCTAATGCTCTAGCTGTTTAAAGCAGACAGACCACCTTTAAATGTTGACTCTTAATTGGAATAATGTTTTATGATACTCTGTAAAGCTTTTTTGTGCTTCAACTCTACATGATTCATTTAACAAATTATAACCCACTCGGAGAACTTAAAAAAATTTAACATGCCATGTATGGGGAGACACATTTCCCAGTTCATGGATTCATAACCATTAAGGAAATTTCTATAGAAGCGTGATCTTATTTAACCTTTCCATGGCCTTGCGTTTCGTAGGAAGGAAAAGAGATAGCTACAGTGATTGCATTGCGTTCAATAAAAGATTTCAACTTGGCGCAAGAGACCTGCCAGTTGGCAATCAGAGATGTTGGAGGCCTTAAAGTTTTGATAAATTTACTGGATACTGATGAATTCAGATATAAGGTGAGTGGCTTACCTCACGTGGGTGATGAGCCTTGTTCATACCTCTTTGTGCTTCTCTTTTTACTGATACGTCTCTGCTACCTCTGCCTAGTTCTTTTCTTTGCCTGCTCATCTCACTGATAGCTTGTTCCTTTTGTTCGCTGCTCTTCTCTTCTTGGCTGTGCTTTATCTTCTGGTTCATTTCCAGAACCTTTTCTATGTGCTTCTTAAATGATGAATGTTTGTCTGCATAATTGAAGGAAAATAAGGAGGCTATGTGTAACACCTGGGAACAGAAGGCATTTCCTTTAAAAACTTCATGAGGGGGATCCCTGGGTGGCGCAGCGGTTTGGCGCCTGCCTTTGGCCCAGGGCGCGATCTTGGACACACGGGATCGAATCCCACGTTGGGCTCCCGGTGCATGGAGCCTGCTCCTCCCCCTGCCTGTGTCTCTGCCTCTCTCTCTCTCTCTCTCTGTGTGTGACTATCATAAATAAATTAAAAAAAAAATAAATAAAAATAAAAATAAAAACTTCATGAGGGAAGGATTTGAGGTAGACTTGGAATTTTTAAAACTCTAGGACTGGTTATGTATTAAGCACTTATTTTCACCTCTAACTCCTATTTTCTCATTTAGATTGGTTCATTAGAAATCCTAAAGGAAATCAGTCATAATCCTCAAATCAGACGTAATATTGTTGACCTTGGGGGCTTACCAATTATGGTTAATATACTTGATTCTCCACATAAGAGACTGAAATGCCTGGCAGCTGAGACAATCGCAAATGTTGCCAAGTTTAGAAGAGCCCGACGGGCAGTGAGACACCATGGAGGCATTACCAAACTGGTGAGTACCTCTGCCATTGTCATCAGCACACCACCTGCCACCAAGATGTCACCTCTCTGCTGTCCTTCCTGGCCACTCCTGGATGTTAAATAACCATAGGTGTGTTCCAGGAACCTTCTTTGGTATAACGTCCTCAAAAACTGTTTTTGTGTATTCACATTAGCAACTGGCCAGAAAACAGGTCTGATCTTATTTTTCAAAGATATATACATCTAAATAAGAGATGTAATTTACACCTACCACATTGGTAGGGAGATGTTTATGTGTGTGTGTAATGTCGGGAAGTGTAGTCCATGCTCTCTGCTCTGGTGAGCTCACCATGAGGACTGCCTCCCAAGGAGACTGTCAGAGCAACAGACATTTATTCATCTCATTGTTACTTATGATAGTGACAACTGAAAACTATGTTTACCATATGAGATCAGTAAAATAATATGAAGTGTATCTCGAGGAAACATGCATCATCAGCTATCAGTATATAATATTATATAAAATTATGACAGGATCAAAACCTGATTGACACATATGACTCCAATTTTCAAAGACTTACCTAACAAGTATATAACAAGTTTTCTATAAAAACATGTGAAATAAATACACAAAATTGTACGCAGGTGTTTCCTCTGAAATAACTACCAATTTTTCTTCATATTTTTCCATATTTGCCAATTTATTGTGTATTATTTTTATAATTTAAAAAATGATTATATCAATAACTGTCACTGAAAGAAATAAGTGAACATTCTGTTCAACACTCATGTCAAGAAAACGTAGGGCATTAAGGAAATGCATTTTCATCCACCTTCCAAAGGATCTTGTGTTCCTCCTATAGCATTTACATACTGGACAGTCTCCACTTCTATAGTTTGAGTTCCTTGAGATAAGAGATGTGTCTTACTTATCTTACTGTCATCTACAGCACTTAGCCCAGTACCCTACACATATGAAAGGTTAATAAATATACATTGAATCAATATGCATTTAATAGGAATGCATACACAGTGAAATGTGTTTAGAAATTTACTGAGAGATTCTGTGTACGGATCTTCCTTGATTTACAATGGAGTTATATGTCCAGATAAACCCATTGTAAGTTGAAAATACCGTAAGTTGAAATGCATTTAAGTTGAAATGCATTTAATACAGCTAACATACTGAATATCACAGATTAGCCTTGCCTACCTTAAACATGCTCAAAATACTTAGCCTCTAGTTGGGCAAAATTATCTAACACAAAGCCTATTTTATAATAAAGCATTGATATCTCTTGTAATTTACTGAATCTGTACAGAAAGTGAAAACACAATGGCTACAGATTGGGAACAAAATGGTTGTAACCATATCAGTTGCTTACCCTTGTGATGTTGTGGCTGACAGAGCTGAGGCTTGCTGCCACTGCCCAGCATCACAAGAATGTAACATACATATTACTAGCTCAGATAAAATTCCAAATAGGATTTCTACTGAATGCATATCACTTTCACACCATAGTAAAGTTGAAAAATAAGTTGAACCATCATAAATTGGGGACCGTCTGATGTCACTTGTAATCTGTAGATCACAATAGAGTGTAATTATTTGCTTCAAAAATAAGATAGATTTATGGCTGCATAGATGGATAAATAGATGGTTAGCTATGAGATAAAACAAATGTGATAATGTTAATTATAGAATCTAGGGAATGTATACATTTTTTGCTGTATAATCACTGTACAACTCTTTCAGCCATTGTGTATGTTTGAAAATTTTTCATAATAAAATGTTGGGGAAAGGTAATTATTAGTATGATTATCAGTGTTCTGCTTAAGTAATGAAGTAATACATTAGGCTGATGTGGCTGTCTACTGGAATTATGAATAATGTATAGAATAAATGAATAATGTAACTTAAAACTATAAATTTTAGTAAATTTCTTTTATGAGAGTCTTATATATCACATTCGGGGACTTAGAATTTGGTACCTGAATTGCAATTACTTAGTCAAGATAATGCTACACATTTTAATATAATCTTACATGATAGCTAAGTTAGGAATGGGAAAGAAGAGTAATAGATCAACCATTAATAGACTTGTAATTACTAGGTTGAGAACACATCTGAGAAAGATCAGGATTGGTAATCCATTTTTGGTTTGCTAACAATATGAGGGTAGATGACATACAGATAAGAGTCCCTCACTAAAATGGGAAGAGAGGGAGATCACTCAGTACAGAGATGGAACAGTGGGCTTGTCATGACATCAGAGCAAGGGAATGGAGGTTAAAAGAAGAGCAGGCAGGAGGCCATTGACCACAGTGGGGTTTGGGCACTTAGATGGAGATAGATCTCGAAAGAGGCACACCTGGTAGAAACCTGGGCAGAAGTTAAGAATTCTGAGCAAGCAGAAAGAATGCATCCATGCAGGGAAGGATTGTAAGAACCCGGGCTGCAGATATAGTATACAAATCTTGTTAATATAAATGTAACAGCCATATTAATATTAATACAATCTTGGTGAGATTAAATTTCTTGTAGGAAGGAAATGTAAAGGCTCCCAGATCTGGAGGAAGATATATTTTGAAGGGTTCTGTTTCTTTGCTTTCACTGACTATTTCTGTGTAGTATGAAAATTAATTCGTAGAAGTATTCTTATTTTTGATAGAAGTTAGCTTGGTAGCAGCCCTGTAACTGTTGTGGGAAATGTTGTTTTATTTTAAAGATTCCCACATACATTGTATTTATCTGTTTTTGTAGGTCGCTTTACTGGACTGTGTACAGAGTTCAGCAGAACCAGCTCAATCAAGTCTGTATAATGCCAGAGATGTGGAAGTAGCTCGCTGTGTGGCACTGGCATTATGGAGCTGTAGTAAGAGTTATGCAAATAAAGAAACCATTCATAAAGCCGGCGGCATTCCTTTGTTGGCTCACTTACTGAAGACTTCTCATGAAAACATGCTAATTCCAGTGGTGGGGACATTGCAAGAATGTGCATCAGAGGTACTCAAGCCAGCTCTGCTTCCCTTGTTTTCATTTGCATTAACTTTTTTTTAGTTGAATAATAATTTTTAAGATTATTGTGACTGCTAAGGATTTTTTTTTGAGAAGTCAGCAGTTCTTTAGAGAAGATGAAACTAATAGAACATTAATTAAATGGTTACCTGTGTGATGTATTTTTTAAAATGTTGACTAAATTCTCTTATACAGTTGTGTTAATCTTGGACTTTAGTGTTTTTTAAGAAAGTTTGTTTGGCATACTTATTAGTAAATGTAAATAGATATTTATATTCATGCATTACACATGTAAATATTTAAATTTAAGGGATCCCTGGATGGCTCAGTGGTTTAGCACCTGCCTTTGGCCCAGGGTGTGATCCTGGAATCCTGGGATCAAGTCCCATGTGAGGCTCCCTGCATGGAGCCTATTTTTCCTTCTGCCAGTGTCTCTGACTCTCTTTCTCTGTGTCTCTCATGAATAAATAAATAAAATCTTTAAAAAAATATTTAAATTTGTATTCTTAGGAAAAGTACCGAGCTGCAATCAAAGCAGAAAGGATAATTGAAAATCTAGTCAAGAACCTAAATAGTGAGAATGAACAACTACAGGAACAGTGTGCCATGGCCATCTACCAGGTATGGTGGACTCCCCAGCAAAGTTGTGGTGTTCTTCATATAGTTAAGGTGGCATTTCTAAATATGAAGTTTCATTCTCTGGGGCTATGACTCAGGAATCTGCATTTTTAGCAAGAATCCCCAGGGATTTTTCTGCACACACAGGTCTGCATCACTGTGCTAATGATAGATGCCTGTGTATGTGAGAGAGAGAAGCCTGCTCCAACATATCTTGATTATGTACATTTCTAGAAGGTACTTATATATCTTTGTCTCCTAAAACAAGTTACTTAGTGTAAAATAGCTAAATATATGCATGGTGCCTTTATATTGCTTTTCAAGTACCCTGTTCAAACATACTGATCTTGGGAAATTTATCTTCTGCCAAGACAGATGGATGATGAATGAGTGTATGCTTGTGTATGTGTGTGTATTCCTGTTGTATCTTTTTATTATTTTAATCTTCATTAGCTTTTTGTGAGTTATGCATTTCATAGTACATCAGAAAAGGGAAGAAAAGGTAGCCTTGACAAATTAGTAGATGGCTGCTTACTGGCCATTCCAGCTTCTACCTATCAGAGAAATCAGAGCTGATTTCCTAGAGGAATACATTTTAAAATGTGCACAGTGACAGTATGCCAAAATGACAGAGTTAGAGAAAGGGGTTCATGTCAGTAGAGAATTGTATTAGTTTGCAAGGGCTGCCATAACAAAATACCATACACTGGGTGTCTTAAATAACAGAAATTTATTTCCTTATAGTTCTGGAGGTTACAAGTTTGAGATCAAGGTGTTGATAGTATTGCTTCCTTCTGGAGACTCTCTCCTTGGCTTGTAGATGGTCATCTTCATGTTCACATGTCTCCACATGTTCCTTCCTCTGTGTCCTAATATTTTCTTCTAAGGATACCAATCATATTGGGTTAGAGCCCACTTCAGTGACCTTTTTTAACCTTAATTACCTCTTTAAAGATTTTATCTTCAAATATGGTTACATTCTGAGGTACAGGGGTTAGGACTTTGACATATATCAGTTTTAAGGAAACACAACTCATAACAAGGATATATATAGCCTTGACTGGCATACATGCCTCATATGAGTAATTATGAAGGATTGGTTAGAAATAGTGATTAAGTTTTTAGAAGTTGCAATGTAAAAAACTGAAAATCATAAATAGAAGATAAAATGGCAGGTGCCTTGTGTGCATTTACTGTGAGGATTTCTTCTAGTGGCCCTCACAGATGATGCATGACATGCATCTGTATCATGTGGCCTCACAACCAACTGTATGCCTAGGATGATAACATATATATGCACCAAATTTAGCATCTTTTTTCTCTCAAACCTGGGAATCATGATAAGCTGGGAACATCTATGCAGTACATATTTACTTCAAAAGATGACACGAACATGGATAAACATAATACTTATCTCAAAGGATAAGTATTACACAAACTTCTGGACAAATATATCTGAATATAATGCCATTTGCTGTTGATATAACTAACTGTTCAGAGCATAGGAACTCTATTAGGGAAATGCTCATCTCTTAGATTTGGGGGCAGAAGCATTGAAGATCAGGCTAAAGCTTTATCACTCAGCTATCTTTTCTATACTTTCCCGAGACTGGGGATTGCATGACTGCAGAAATTCTCTGTCCATGCATGTGGTATTCTAGATTTCTTACCAACCTCTCTTTCTGTCTTCATGGAAGCCCACACTACCTCAGAACAGCTTGGAAGAATTTCCAAGCATGTAGAAAGTTCTAGACATTGCCAAAATCCTGTAAGGGAAGAGAGACACTGTCAGATAACTGCCAATATAAAGGAGAATTATATTTTACTTGGAGGCCCCTTCAGAAAATGATACTCTCTGAAAAGAAGTTTTGTAGCCACCAGAATGTCAGCCTCTTTAGCAATCACTGGAAGCTTGATATGCCGTCATCACTGACAGCCTCTGATTTGACTTTTTGTGTAGTGTGCTGAAGATAAGGAAACCCGTGACCTGGTTAGACTGCATGGAGGACTTAAACCCCTGGCCAGTCTGCTCAATAACACTGACAATAAAGAACGGTTGGCTGCTGTCACTGGGGCAATATGGAAATGTTCCATCAGCAAAGAGAATGCGACCAAGTAAGAGAAGCCTTTCAATATTCTATAATAAAAACATGGCCATTGAGGAATAGCTGTATTCTTTTTTTTTTTTTTTTTAAAGATTTTTTTTTTAAATTTTTATTTATTTATGATAGTCACACAGAGAGAGAGAGAGAGGCAGAGACAAAGGCAGAGGGAGAAGCAGGCTCCATGCACCGGGAGCCCGACGTGGGATTCGATCCCGGGTCTCCAGGATCGTGCCCTGGGCCAAAGGCAGGCGCTAAACCGCTGCGCCACTCAGGGATCCCAATAGCTGTATTCTTAACTCACTGAAACTACATTGTGTATAGTGAGTCCTTCAACTAACATCTTCTCTTATTAATATGTAAATTTTTAAAAAGATTTTATTTATTAGAGAGAGAGAGAGAGAGAGAGAGCATGAGTAAGGTGAGGGAAAGAGGAAGAGGGAGAAGTAGACTCTCCACTGAGTGGGGAGTCCAACATGGGGTTTGATCCCAGGATGCTAAGATTATGACCTGAGGCAAAGGCTGGCACTTAACCAACTGAGCTATCCAGGTGCCCCAATATATAAATGTTTCTAAATAAAAGTATGGATGCCTAAAATTTATGGCCATTAAACTACATTCCCATAATGTTATTTTAATAAAGAATCGGTCCTAATATAACTCCTATAGTTTTTATACATGTACCTTCTAGACCAATTTGGCAGAATCAAGGTATTTTTAGAAATGAAAGACTTCTACTTCCCATCCCACCACCTGGCAATGGTTTTCTGTGCCTCACTAAAGGACTTGCTGACATAGTCTGTGTGTTGAGTTCTTTTTTGGGGGGGCAGCTGTTTAAATTATAAGTATCTCTGATTTCTTGTAGAGAAAGGGTTGATGTGATGGTGAGGGGTTGAATTTCCCACTGAATCTTTAGAGATGGAAGTGGTTCCATTCTTTTTCCTTTTTTAAAGATAATTGAGTCAGCTGGATGCCAGTTAACCAGTTAAAGAGTAGTCATTTTCAAATTATTTCATTGAATTTTAAAATACTTGTAAACTGATTTATTTTAATCTTCAAATTTATCTCTTCATATACTTTTAGAGTTCTTATGCCCTATGATGGATATTCTGAGGCAACCCTTCTTTGTATCAATGTGATGATTTTTTTTTAAGATTATATATTTACCTGAGAGAGAGAGAGAGAGAGAGAAAGTATGCATGTGTGGGGAGAGGGTGAGAGGGAGAGAGAGAATCTCAAGCAGACTCCCCACTGAGCATGGAGCCCAACTTGGGGGCATGATCTCTGAGTGTTGAGATCATGACCTGCACTGAAATCGAGAGTCAGATGCTCAATCAGCTGAGCCACCCAAGTGCCCCTCAGTGTGATGATTTAACAAGAAATTCACATCTTACTTAACAGAAGATAGATTTATTTTTGCTTTGTTCATGTAAAATAGTCTCTGTGACATGGGAAAAACACTTGTAGAATAGTAGAACTGCTGACACTGTCATTTGGAAGAAGTTGTAGTTGTCTTAGAGACTGTATAGTATAGTGATTAAAGGTGCAGATGGCTAGATATGGATGCCAGCATCGCTGTGTACCAAGCTTCAAATGAGCTTTCTGAGAATGGGGATTGTGGTCGTACTTGCATCATAGGGTTTTTGTAAGGACTGAGTGAGCATATGGTTGGCATTTGGCAATTTTGTGCTATTAATATTATCAGCTGATTTTATACCAAAAGTAATATCGTTCCTCTCTTTCCCTCGCCCTATCTCTTTTTCTTGTGATGAACTTAGGTTTCGAGAATACAAAGCCATTGAAACTTTGGTGGGACTTTTAACTGACCAGCCTGAAGAAGTACTTGTGAATGTGGTTGGTGCATTGGGAGAATGTTGTCAGGAATATGAAAACCGTGTCCTTGTCCGGAAATGTGGTGGCCTTCAACCACTCGTAAACCTCCTTGTTGGAATAAACCAAACTCTTCTTGTCAATGTCACAAAAGCAGTTGGTGCTTGTGCAGTAGAACCTGAAAGTATGATGTAAGTAGCTTCACAACTGAAAGATTTTATTTGAGAGTGTTAGGGGAAATGCTCAGGTCATAATAGAATAGTGTCATCACTTAGAATTGGCGTGCATAAATGGTGAAAAAGTAAAATGGATTTACTTATAAATAACCACAAGATTATCAGTCATGAGTTACAGAGCCACATTGTTCCTTTGGATGAGCTGGAGGGCTGAGGCTGGGCATATTGGGAGGACTTAACATTCCCAGTAATTAATATCCCACCTGGAAACCTTCATATAATCAACAAAATTTTTCTCTGCTTCCTAAGGAAGAATTATCCATCTATCTAACTGAGACCCTAGGTAGTTCTAGGTGGCATTCTCACAATATCCTTGTTTCTCAATTCAATTCAGCAAACATATTTTAAGCACCTAACAAGTTAGCTGTGAACTAACAAGGGAAAGAGACAAAGAATTTTAAGCTGTGATCTTGTTCCTTAAGCAAATTTTTGTCTAATTAGGAAGAAAAGACTTAAATGTTGTACAACGTAAGAACAATAGCAAGATTATATAGAGATTATATATACATACATAAATATATATTTAAAAATATAAACATTTGTGTATAAATTAAATGTAAATGTATTTACATGAAATATGATTGTGTGTGTGTGTGTGTGTGTGTGTGTGTGTGCGTGTGTGTGTGTGCAGAAAGGCAAGAATCCATATGGGCCAAATATTGTGTGAGGGTTATCCGGAGAACCAGAACCAACAGGATGAGAAAGGTGGGAGGAGTAGGGGGGATAGATTTAAGGAATTGGTTCAGGTGATTGCGGAGGCTTGGCAAGACCCAAGGCTGCAGGCTGGAGACTCAGGAAAGAGCGGCATTTTGAGGTCAAAAGCAGTTTGCTGGCAGAATTCCTTCTTGCTCAGAGGAAGTCAGCCTTTTTTTCTACTAAGGCCTTCTGATTGGATGAGGCCCACTAAGTCATGGAGGATTATCTGCTATACTCAAAGTCCACCAATTTAAGTATCAATCTCATCCCAGAAAACACCTTCACAGAAATATGCAAAACAATGTTTGAGCAGGGGCGCCTGGGTGGCGCAGTTAGTTGATCACTTGACTCTTGATCTCAGCTCAGGTCATGATCTCAGGGTTGTGAGATCAAGTCCCACATCAGGCTCTATGTTGAGTATGGGTCCTGCTTGAGATTCTCCCTCTTGCTCTGGTCCCCCTGCTGGCATGTATGCTCCCTCTCTCTCTCTCTCTCTCTCTCTCTCTCTCTCTCTCTCAAAAAAATTTTTTTTGATCAAGTATCTGGGCATCCCTTAACCCAGCTAAGTTGACACATCAACATTAACCATCACATATCCACCCCTTGTCAACTTGGTACCCACTCATGCATCTCCTTAAACCATACTTAATCTCCATAGAAAGATAATAACAAGGCCATATTCCTGCCTACCACTATACAACTATCCAGTGTACCACTGAAAATGCACTTAGCCTTTTTCTTAGAAGAGGAAGCAAAGTTCTTGGATGATGTTTATTCTTTTCCTTGATATTCTATAAATACACTGATGTAAAGTTCATCATACTTAAAAACTATGATAGAAAGTTAATGTCTCATTTACATGATAAGAGGATAAGAGGGAAGAAAAGAAACACACACACACACACACACACACACATAATCCATAACAAAATAAGGAGTATTTGTGACAATCACAGTACTTATTCTGTAACCGGCCATGTGGTCATAGCTTGTATTTACAACTACCTTCTTTCATGACCCATTCCATATTCCCTTTGCTTTCAGCAAGCACTTTAGCTGGTTGTGGTTCTTTACCTGGTGGGGTAACCCAAACCTTCATTCCTGAAGGTCTGGGCCATTAGTATTCCTGCCTAGAGTGGGTTGTTACAGTTTTCCATCTACCTTAATCACAGGGCATGGTAATACTTAAGAGATGCCCTGAGGGATCTCCTGTTTTCCAGATATAGTCTTCTTTACCTCCATTGTGGAGTAGCAGTCCCTTGATAATTGGGATCAGTCACCCCAGCCAACATAGTAACTCCCTCCATTGCTTATTGATATAGAGGCACGGGGAGGCCAGAGTGCCTGGGAGGCAGGTTTAACTTTCAATTCAGTGTAACCACTGTTGTGTCTCCTAGTGGAAGCATTCCTCCCTGTGGGACAAAGACCTCCAAACCAGCAAAGTATAAGGTCACAGGAACAGGAAGCAAAAAATTTGCTAGTGGATCAGTCACTAGGGGTAATAGTGAGTCATTTCCATTCCCTGATTCCTAGACCCATGAATCCTGGCTATGTATGAAAGAACACCAAGTTATTTGGCAATTGGTTAGCTCTGTTGGCCTATCCTATATAATCCCAGAGATCTGACAACCTTCCTTCATTTCATCTTTTTCTGTCCACTTCAGTCCAGGAGAGCAGTGTTTATTAAGATGGTTGATTGGATCCATGAGTCACACCTATAATCTTTTAATCATATGACTCTCCTATGTATCTCCCATATCATTTCATTCTGATTCACTCCTTCATTCAGCTCTTCAGTATGTATGACCAGGCACCCAGGGCTGCTGTGTAAGGATATATCCTGCACAACTCTAGGGAGCACCATTCCCGTGGACGTATACAGAGCATCATACTTTGGGGCCATACATAAAACCCTGTGGAAATGTATTATTTCCTATCTATTTTACCATTTGGTACCAGAAGCTTTTACCCTATGCCAGTCGTCTCTGGTAGTGCCCTCTTCCTTCTCACTTTCCTGGCTTTTGTGATTCATTTGTGTTCATGAAGGTCCTCTTCCTTCATGGGAAGCCTGCAATTCTAAGACAGCCCTGAAACACTGTTAATGTGAGTCTCATCTCACTGCATATCTGGAATAAAAGTACTAAAGCCTCTATAATTCTTTTTGGATTTGGCTTCTGGAACCTTAGGCTCAGGGATTTCAGGCACCAAGGAACACTAGCTGTACTCATGATAACTTCAAGGAAAGAAGGGCTTATAAAACAGTTTTCTATTGTATTTCTCTTTCGGAAAAACACATGGTGTTCAGTAGCACATGATAAACACTTGTCAGTATTGGGTTTATGTATTTCTTTTGATCTTTGGCTCTTGCTTACTTTTTGTCTCTCACATCTGCCAATGACACCAGCTGCCTCTGAACTTGTTTTGAATGTATCCTCCTGCTCTCTGCCTTTAGTTGAGGTTCTGGCATCTGTTACCTGGACAATTGAAGCAGGTCCTATTTGGTCTCATCTCACATCTCTCCCCTTCCACACCTCCCTGCATGGCACTGAAATTTATTCTTCCAAACTGTAGGTCTGATAGGGTTGTTTTCTTGGCCTAAAGAACTATCAATGCCCTCTCAAGCTTTGAAAACCCAACCTAAGTTCCTTACCCTGGTATTCAAAGCATTTGCCTCCTGGCCCCTTTCTACCTCTCAAGCTTCATCTTGAAAGTAGAGTGTATAATGTATATATGTATATAGTAACCATCAATTTTTCCCTATAGTGAAGAGTCTGTTTCTTGGTTTGTCTCTCTCTGTATTTTTTCCTTTATTATTTGTTTTGTTTCTTAAATTCTACATGAGTGAGAATATGATATTTGTCTTTCTCTAATTTCACTTAGCATTATATGCTTTAGCTCCATCCATGTCATTGCAAATGGTAAAAATTGTATTCTTTTTATGGCTAAATAATATTCCATTGTGTGTATCGGGGTGTGTGTGTGTGTGTGTGTGTACACTTGGGCTTCTTCCAGTAGTTTGGCTATTGTAAATGCAATAAACATAAAGGTTCATGTATCACTTTGAATTAGTGTTTCTGTATTTTAGAAGTAAATACTCAGTAGTGTGATTCCAGGATCATAGGGTTAGCTCTATTTTTAACTTTTTGAGGAATCTCCATACTGCAGAGTTGCACCAGTTTGCATTCGCACCAACACTGCAAGAGGGTTCCTGTCTCCACATCCTTGCCAGCACCTGTTGTTTCACATGTTACTGATTTTAGCCATTCTGACAGGTGTGAGGTGATATCTCATTGTGGTTTTGATTTGTATTTCCTTGATGCCAAGTGATGTTGAGCATGTTTTCATGTGTTTGTTGGCCATCTGTATGTCTTCTTTGAAGAAATGTCTGTTCATGTCTTCTGCCTATTTTTAAATTGGGTTATTATTTTTTTTGGCTGTTGAGTTGTATAAGTTCTTTATATATTTTGAA
Source organism: Canis aureus (assembly GCF_053574225.1). Classification (NCBI taxonomy): domain Eukaryota; kingdom Metazoa; phylum Chordata; class Mammalia; order Carnivora; family Canidae; genus Canis; species Canis aureus. The sequence goes on from NW_027554658.1 coordinate 25,653, forward strand.
TACTAACCTTTTATTGTGGATCTGTCATTTGCAAATATCTTCTCCCATTAGGGTGGTTGCCTTTTAGTTTTGTTGATTGGTTCCTTTGCTATGCAAAAGCTTTTTATTTTTATTAAGTCCCAATAGTTTATTTTTGCTTTTGTTCTCCTTGCCTCAGGAGACATACTTAGAAAGATTTTGCTATGGCCGGTGTCAGAAATTACTGCCTGCACACTCTTCAAGGATTTTTAAAAATATTTTATTTATTTATTCATGAGAGATACACACACAGAGAGAGAGGGAGAGGCAGAGACACAGGCAGAGGGAGAAGCAGGCTCCATGCCAGAAGCCCGATGTGGGATTCAATCACAGGACTCTGAGATCACACCCTGAGCCAAAGGCAGACTGCTCAACCGCTGAGCCACCCAGACGTCCCTCTTAAAGGATTTTTATGGTTTCAGGTCTCACATTTAGGTCTTTCATCCATTTTGAGCTTACTTTTATGTATAGTATAAGAAAGTGGTCCAGTATCATTCTTTTGCATGTAACTGTCCAGTTTTCCCAACACCATTTGTTGAAAAGACTGTCTTTTCCCATTGCATATTCTTTCCTCTTTTGTCAAAAACTAATTGACCACATAAGTATGGATTTATTTCTGGGTTTTCTGTTCTGCTCCAAGAATAAATAACAAATATATTGAATTCCATTCATATAGGTTAGAACTCATTATTGCAAAGCCCCTCCTTCTATTCTGTATCTCTGATTTAATGATTTCCACATAAGTCATTACCAGGTTATCTAGTTGACCTGTAAAAATTACTTTTAAATGTCATCATTACATTACTTTTACAACAGGCCTTCAAACTCTTTTTAATATAACTATATTAGGCAAATTGTTATATTGATTTTTCAGTTGAACCCATTCAAGGAAAAGCCAGAGAAAACAGCTACATTTTTTTTTAATTAAGATTTATTTATTTGACAGAGAGAACACAAGCAGAGGGAACAACAGGCAGAGGAAGAGGGAGAAGGAAGCTCCCTGCTGAGAGGGAGCCCAATGCAGGACTCAATCTAAGGCTTAACCGACTGAGCCACTTGGGGACCCCATATAGTTTTCTTATTCTGAATCTTAACATAGGTTTTGAAGCAACAAAATGTAATGAAAGAACAACTCAGTAATAAACAGCAAGCCTCAAGGACTTTCTGACTGAGTTGAGGAGACAGACAAGTAATTTTACTATGTTAGAGTAGATAATGAAATGGCTATAAACAAACATTATTTGTAAATATACAGTACTAGTTTGAATAGCTTTATGCAACATTTGACTTCTGGTTAATATGAAAACTACAAAAAAAGAAGAGAAGTAGGAAAAAGGTATGTCCTCTCAAACAAGGAAATGCCACAGTTCCAAATCTTAAATGTAAAACACACCTGAAAAATGTAGGTAAATTACTGACCTGTGTGTAATATGTTGACAGCTAACACATGCTGCTTCATATCTCGAGATTTCCCCCCAAATAAGTGTCATGGTCATGAAATGTATAGCCAACCTTTTTTTTTCTTCATAACAGAGACTAGGGGAGTAAATAGGCCTTGGAAGAAGTGAGGAATTTCCCATCAGAGACCTAGTTTTGCACGTAAAACACCAGAAGTGGAGCCTAACGAAAAGTCATATGTACATGTTATTTTATATTGTCTACAGCAGTCTTCTAGCCCAAGCAGACTGTTGGAGACCCCTTGGAGTGAAAAGAATACTAGAGACTATGACTGCTGGATTGCAACACAATGAAGCTATAAATTTTTAGAGATTTGGAGTAAGCCAGATTGACTGTTTGAATGCTCAAAACTGAATGAAAGAGATGTGTTCACAAGGCAAAGAGAATAGCAGATTTTTGTAGGATTTTGAGGTAATTCCATCATAAAAAGAAACAGATAGATTCAGACAAAAAATTTCCCTACAATCACAAGGCTATTAAGACAGTATACTCCCTCATAATAAAGGAGCCAAAAGAAATTACATAAAATTTTACAAAAAGACTTTATAAGACAACTTAAGTTGTTATGACAAACTAGTTGTCAGAGCTCAGAAGAGAAATAAAAAAATTATTGAACTTAAAGTCTGAATAGATGCAAAAGAAGTGTGATAGACACAACCAAAAACACCATCAGGCAAGTGGTATATAGGAAATGTAAAATGAAATGAAGAATATATTAATATTACAATAGGGAAATTGGTAAATATGGAACCCAAGGAGACCCAACTTAAACATAATGGATATTCCTTAAGAAGAGGCTAGAACCAGTGGAATATGATCTTAATTAAAGATAACAATAGAAAAAAATTTTATGTGATTCTGTAGACCAAAAGACCCAACAAGACCTTAGTAATATTGATACAGAATAGCCTACAGTAATGCATCCTGATAAATCTACTTGTATCTCAAAAGTAAAGGAAAAAACAAATATATCTAGGCAAAAGAACAAACCATGAGGACAAAATGCCTTCATATTCCTCCACAACTTCTTTTAAGGTCAAAAAACATTAATTAAAGGATCAAATCCCACAGATTAACATTGTGAGGTAGAAAAAAAATATTACCCAAGAATTTCACATCCAGCCCAGTTGTTCTTCAAGTGTGAAGGTAGTAGCACATTCTCAATCATGCAAGGATTCGGTAAACATAGTACTAGATCTTCTTGAAAAAAATTGCCAATTACAGAAAGTCAATCAAGAAATTAAAGTATTTTAAAACAGCAAACTAGGGATCCCTGGGTGGCTCAGCGGTTTAGTGCCTGCCTTTGGCCCAGGGCACGATCCTGGAGTCCTGGGATTGAGTCCCATGTCAGGCTTCCGGCATGGAGCCTGCTTCTGCCTTCTCCTGTGTCTGCCTCTCTGTCTCTTTCTATGTCTATCATGAATAAATAAATACAACAGCAAAATATGGCTAAAATGTATCAGTAGAGACCATTGAGTTTCTTTAAATATTAAACTAAGGAAATAATGGAGGAGTTATCATTGGAGGAATCATACTATTTTATAGATACTAATGATAATAATTTAACAATACAACTATCTGATAAAAATAAAACAAATACAAGATAAGTGAGTTATCCTCTTTCACATAAATGAATCAGTAGATACTGTATACAACCTTCTCTTATCTGTTTATCATCTATGCATTCATTTTCTCTGTCTATCCATCCTGTTTAGCTTTAGGCATAAAGAAATGTCCAGAATCATTTACATTAATTATCAATGATCATTATTTCTGAAAGACAGGATTTGGGATCACTTCTTATTTTCTTCTTTATATGTTTCTATATAGTCTATATGATAAATACGTATCATTACAAAATTAAAGTTCTTGTTTAATACCTTTCACAATCCCCTTTTATTCTGGGGCGCCTGGGTGGCTCAGTCAGTTAAGCATCTGATTCTTGGTTTCAGTTCCGGTGATGATCGCAGGGTCCTGAGATGGAGCCCTGCATCAGCTTCCCGCAGTCAGCATGCAGTCTGCTTGAGATTCTCTCTCTCCCTCTGCCTCTCCCCCCCTCAAATAAATAAATAAATAAATCTTTTAAAAAAGCGTAGATTCTGGAACCATTGCTTGGATGCCAGTCTTATCACTTACCAACTATGTTTCCTTTGGCAAATTATTAAACTACTTGATGTCTTGGTTACAACATATATAAAATGGGAATGGTAAGGATACCTATCTCATTGGATTGTTGTGATGACTGTGTTAATTAATATGTGTAAAGTACTTATGTAATAAGTACTGGGTAAATGTTCATGTAGCAGTGGGTTCGATTAATAACAATTTAAAATGATAATACGTAAATAGAAAATTAAAGTCAGACTGTCTAGTATCTGTACTCATCTACAGATGAATTCCTTGTTTCTATGTTACTTTTGCATCAAATTAATCATGCTATTTAATTTGCTTTAAGTTGAGAACAAGTGGCCCCTAAATGGGGAATAACTCACTTTAAACTCTCACCTGCAATTAGAAGCTTGGAGGCTGTGGCATTGATATGTAAATAGGCAATTACAATTCAGGCCTTTGCATCATGCTAATACATTTACTTTTTGTTTGAAAGTTGACTGAAAGTTACAAGGTTTTAAGTATAACATGAGACAGAGGATCATGTTAAGGGATCATTGTAGGCCAGAGGTGAAGGTGGCTTAAACTAAGCCAGTGGAATATAATATAATAAAAAATAAAGAAATTGACAGATTAAAGAGATATAAAGGGGAAGAATGAATAAAACCCGGTGAATGATTAAACATGAGTTCTAAAGAAGAAGGAGTAGTGATGGATAATATTTAGGATTCTTTTTTTTAATTGAATAAATTTGATGTGTCACATTATGTGAGTGTAAGATGTACAGTATGTTGCTTTGATATCATATGCATATTTAGGTTTCTGACTTTGGCAACTAGATAGATAATGGTACCACCACTTACTGACATGGGGGATATAGGTACAGTACTAGTGAAGGAAGAAGGAACTTGACTAGGGGAGGAATGAAATCAACTTGTTCATCATTATAGTACCTAACACAGTCCAAGGCTCAGGGTAGACACCCAACAAACATTTCTTATGGAATGGATGGTGAATTCGGTTACAGTTGGGTGGACACTGAGGTTCCCATGGCATGTTCATGTGCTGATGGCGACCAGTTATTGGATTTAGTCGTGTCTAAAGCTCAGGATAGAGATGCAGGTTAGACATAGCGTCATAATATTTGGTAACTGAAGTCATAGCTATACATGAGAGATTGTGAGGATGAAAGCAGAATGAACAGGATCCTACTTGAACCTGATCTTTCAGGGAGAAGCAATGTACAGGAAGTACCTATAAAGAAACAGAAGAATCAGCAAGAGTTGTGAGGGAAATTAAATGAGTTATTGAAAAAAAAAGAAAGAAAGAAAGGAAAGAGAACATTTAAAAGAGCAAAAGAGTTCAAAACTGTCACATTCTCTGAGAAGGCCTCATAAGATAAAGACAAAATTGTCCTTCCTTGTGCAACAAGGGGTTGATGGATCCTTTTGTACTCTTAAATACGGTTTTCCCACAAATGTTTTTATAAACGCACTAAGGTGGTTTCAGAAAACAGTGTTTTGAACTTGGTAAGAATCCAAACAGCATTGCTCTTGGCATCATATTTCAGGCATGGCTGTTCTTGCTAGATTTGTAGGATTTATTGCATCTTTGAGCTTTCAGGTAAATGGTAAGGAAATGACAAACAAATACCTCTCCCGCATGTGAGTCTGATATAATTCATTATTTTAATGACTAGCAGTTTTATGTTTTAGTGATTTGTCTGTGGCTGTGGCTGTGGCTAAGGCTTAGGTCACATAGCAGGATAAACATATACTCATAGCACAGTTTTATGAACTTTGTGCAATAGAATGCATAAGCAGTTCTCCCTTTTAAATAAGAATCAGAAACATCTTAATAATAACAATTTGGCTACTGAATCAAAAATGATTTTTGAGAAACCAATGATTTCATAAAACTCTATTGGCTTTTTTCAGTACTTCAGATGACTGCTTTTAGAAACTCAATATGAATTATTTCATATTAATTATGCCCTTGCCCAGGAGCTAAAATGGAACAGCATTCTGACATACAAAGTTCGTGAAAAAGTAGATTTTTTGTGCTGAATTTTCTCTTCTTGTTGACTTAATATCTACTTGAAATGTACAAAATTCATCTGGAAGTAATCTGGCTTTCAGGTATATGAAATCACACCAACATTGCAAAAAAACACTTGCAGTTTGCGAAATGTAATTTTCTATTAAAAGACTGTAAAAATCCAAAATAAAAAGCATAGAAGCTTAAAACTTAATAAATATCCATGATTTATTTTCTACGTCAGGATCTTAACTTTTTAAAAACATTTTTTAAACTTTTTTTTAAGACTTATTTATTATTCATAGAGACAGAGAGAGAGAGAGAGAGAGAGAGAGGCAGAGACATAGGCAGAGGGAGAAACAGGCTCCACACAGGGAGCCCAACGAGGGATTTGATCCCGGGACTCCAAGATCACGTCCTGGGCCAAAGGCAGGCGCTAAACCACTGAGCCATCCAGGGATCACCTAACTTTTATAGTAGCACCAGACTTATGGAAAAGTTGCAAAAATAGAGAGATTTCCCATATACCCTTTATCCAGCTTCCCTTAACATCCTCCATAACCACAGTGAAATTATAGGACTCTTTGTTGAAGTGTAGATTTTTCACTTTGAAGAGTAAAGTTTCCTTAATGTGGATTTTGTGCATTTTTGTTCAGGTCATTCCTAAGTATTTCATCTTCTTTGTTGATGTTATATATGGTTTTTTTTCCTGCCATTATGTCCCTCAATTAATTGTCTCTATGAACACTATTAAATTTTATATATTAATTCTATATGGAGCTATCTTACAGAATGCTCTCATTATTTGAGTTCATTTTATTATTAACTGTCTAAGCACAGTGGTTGACACACTGTAGCCCATGGTCCAAACCCTTTCTTTATAAATAAAGTTTTATTGGAACACAGTCACACTCATTCATTTATTACTGTCTTTGGCTGCTTTTTGGCTACAATGGCAGGGTTGAATAGTTGCAACAGAGACTGAATGACCCACAAAACTAAAATACTATCTACCTGTTTACAGAAAAATTTGCCGACTTCTGCCCTAGGGTATTCCAGAGAAAATTTTATCTCTTCTTTAGAAGTTCTTTAAATTGATTTCTCTTGTCTGATTTCATTAACTAATTTCCTAGCATAATACTGGATAGTTGTATAGTTAGTGGTCTTCTTTGCCTTTTTTCCTGATTTTAGTGGAAGTGCCTCTAGTATTTTTATAGCAAGTAAAATAACATCTTGAGAACTAAATTATATATTTTATCATCTTAAAATTCAAATTAAATTAAAAATCAATTTCTATTTTAAAGTGTTGTTTTTAATCAGAAAAGTATTTAATTTTTGTCAGAGTGTTCGAACATTTATGGAAATAATCATTATGATTTTTCCCTTTTATGTGCTCATATGGCCTTAAGCGGGTTTCTAAACACTGAACCAACCTTGCATTCCAGAAATTGTTTCATTTGGTTATAATGTACTGTTTTCTTAGTGTAGTATCTGCTTTTGTTTCCTAATATTTTATTTTCTTTTTAATGAAATGAATGACGTTCATTGGCTTGTTTCTTTTTTTTTTTTTTTCTTTTCTGTCAAGTCTAGGTATCAATGTTGTACCTGCTTCACAAAAGGAATTAAGTCTTCTTTCATTTCTTTACTCTGGAATGATTTATTGATCAATGAGACCACCTAGACTTTAAAGGTTCAATAGAAGTCTACTGTGCAATCAAATGGCCCTACTATGTGTGTGTGTTATTAGTTCCTTATTAGCTTTCTCTAGTTCTTCTATAGAATCTCTTTATCCTCCCTACTCTAATGGTCATTTATGGCAATCTGCATCTCCTTGTAAAATGTTCAAGGCAAATTGTATGACAGAATTTATTTGAGTAAGTGGTCTACAAAGTCATATCTTATGATTTTTAAATTTTGTCTTTTTAATGGTATATATATATATTTGTGTGTATATATATATATTTGGTGTATATATATTTTTTGGTATATGTGAGCTTTCATCTAGTATTTTCCTGATCAAATTATCTGGTTATTCTATTTTGATTTTTTTAATTGTTTAATTCTAAAAAAACCCAGGGTGCCTGGGTGGCTCAGTTTTAAGCATCTGGTCATGATCTGGGGAAGGTCATGATCTGGGGTTCTGGAATCAATCCCCACATCAGGCTCTTTGCTTAGCAGCGAGTCTGCCTTTCCCTCTCCCTCTGCCTCTGTGATCTCTCACTCTTTCTCTCACAAATTATTTTTTTTTATCTTTATTAATTCCTTGTTGCTTTCTTTTGGTGTATTTTGTAACTTTTTTTCTAATATTTTGAGCTAGGAAGTTATTTAGTTTCATTACTGTTTAAATAATAAAAGTAATTTGTGCATGAATTTTCCTCTGACATGATTTAAATATCTCTTGTATAGTTGATATGTAGTGATTTCATTATCATCATTTTTTGGAAATCCTTTTATATCAGTTTTTATTTTCCTTTTAGCCCAGGAATTGTTTAATAGATTTTTTTTGTTATTCTACAAGGAAGAACTTTTTAATTTTTTGTTTTGTTAGCTATTTCTCAATATAAAGGCATCACCCACTTTTTGAAAGTTAACATTATGCCACATCATGTTTTTGAAAGATCTACATTAGTACCTGTTCTCACTAACCAAAAGAAATCTGAAGATTTTTGCTTTTTTTAAAGATTTTATTTATTTATTAATGAGAGACAGACGGAGAGAGAGAGAGAGAGAGACAGAGACAGAGAGAGACAGAGAGAGAGAGAGAGAGAGAGAGAGAGGGAGGGAGAGACACTGGCAGAGGGAGGAGCAGGCTCCACACAGGGAGCCCGATGTGGGACTCAATCCCGGGACTCCAGGATCATGCCCTGGGCCAAAGGCAGGCACCAAACTGCTGAGCCACCCAGGGATCCCAAGATTTTTGCTTTTATGGAAAAAAGGCAAAAAGCAAAAATAGCATTCAGCATTCATTTCTCAGTGAGCCCTTACAGAGGTAGTGTGCATTCCAAGCAGTGAGAGTGGCAGTGTCAAGCTCCTTTCCTGGGTACTGCTCTCAGCATCAAGCCACCATAGCTTTGAACTATGTCTTGTGAGCATCTGTGTTTTATCTCAATATTGTGCATCCATTAGCAAGATGTGTCCTAAGATGTGTCCTTGCTCTATTCCCTTTTGGCTAATGAAAAGTTTCATAGGAACACTTTAATTTTGGGTAGCAGGAGAAGCTTGTACTATGTTTTGGTCTGGGCTAATTTTTCAATTTCTACTTTTTATGGAAGTTAGTGATTTTTTACAAGCTTATACAAAGTAAATTTTTGCACAGCATCTTGGGATGAAAATGTATTCTATGTCAACAGAATGTAGAGTTTGATGTATATTATGTTACTTAGCTTTTATCTCTACTTAGCGTTGTTTGTACACTTAAGCTGTGTTATACTAAAAATAGTATAATAAAGCCTTTTATCAGTAGTGTGCTTCTATC
>NW_027554659.1:0-18974 GCF_053574225.1 Canis aureus
ACAATTCTCAACAAGATACTAGCCAATAGGATACAACAGTACATTAAGAGGATTATTCACCATGATCAAGTAGGATTTATACCTGGGATGCAAGGCTGGTTCAACACTGATAAAACAATCAATGTGATTCATCATATCAGCAAGTGAAAAAACAAGAACCATAGGATCCTCTCAATAGACGCAGAGAAAGCATGTGACAAAATAGAGCACCCATTCCTGATCAAATCTCTTCAGAGTGTAGGGATAGAGGGAACATTCCTCAACATCTTAAAAGACATCTACGAAAAGCCCACAGCAAATATCATTCTCAATGGGGAAGCACTGGGAGCCTTTCCCCTAACATCAGGAACCAGACAGGGATGTCCACTCTCACCACTGCTATTCAACATAGTACTGGAAGTCCTAGCCTCAGCAATCAGACAACAAAAAGACATTAAAGGCATTCAAATTGGCAAACAAGAAGTCAAACTCTCCCTCCTCACCAATGACATGATATTCTTCATAGAAAACCCAAAAGCCTCCACCCCAAGATTGCTAGCACTCGTACAACAATTTGGCAGTGTGGCAGGATACAAAATCAATGCCCAGAAGTCAGTGGCATTTCTATACACTAACAATGAGACTGAAGAAAGATAAATTAAGGAGTCCATCCCATTTACAATTGCACCCAAAAGCATAAGATACCTAGGAAGAAACCTAACCAAAGAGGTAAAGGACCTATACCCTAAAAACCATAGAACACTTCTGAAAGAAATTGAGGAAGACACAAAGAGATGGAAAAATATTCCATGCTCATGGATTGGCAGAATTAAGATTGTGAAAATGTCAATGTTACCCGGGGCAATTTACACGTTTAATGCAATCCCTATCAAAATTCCACGGACTTTCTTCAGAGAGTTAGAACAAATTATTTTAAGATTTGTGTGGAATCAGAAAAGACCCCGAATAGCCAGGGGAATTTTAAAAAAGAAAACCATATCTGGGGGCATCACAATGCCAGATTTCAGGTTGTACTACAAAGCTGTGGTCATCAAGACAGTGTGGTACTGGCACAAAAACAGACACATAGTTCAATGGAACAGAATAGAGAACCCAGAAGTGGACCCTGAGCTTTATGGTCGACTAATATTCGATAAAGGAGGAAAGACTATCCATTGGAAGAAAGACAGTCTCTTCAATAAATGGTGCTGGGAAAATTGGACATCCACATGCAGAAGAATGAAACTAGACCACTCTCTTTCACCACAGACAAAGATAAACTCAAAATGGATGAAAGATCTAAATGTGAGACAAGATTCCATCGAGATCCTAGAGAAGAACACAGGCAACACCCTTTTTGAACTCGGCCACAATAACTTCTTGCAAGATACATCCACGAAGGCAAAAGAAACAAAAGCAAAAATGAACTATTGGGACTTCATCAAGATAAGAAGCTTTTGCACAGCAAAGGATACAGTCAACAAAACTCAAAGACAACCTACAGAATGGGAGAAGATATTTGCAAATGACATATCAGATAAAGGGCTAGTTTCCAAGATCTATAAAGAACTTCTTAAACTCAACACCAAAGAAACAAACAATCCAATCATGAAATGGGCAAAAGACATGAACAGAAATCTCACAGAGGAAGACATAGACATGGCCAACATGCACATGAGAAAATGCTCTGCATCATTTGCCATCAGGGAAATACAAATCAAAACCACCATGAGATCCCACCTCACACCAGTGAGAATGGGGAAAATTAACAAGGCAGGAAACAACAAATGTTGGAGAGGAATGTGATGGGAATTGATGGGAATGTGATGGGAATGTGAACTGTTGATGGGAATGTGAACTGGTGCAGCCACTCTGGAAAACTGTGTGGAGGCTCCTCAAAGAGTTAAAAATAGATCTGCCCTATGACCCAGCAATTGCACTGTTGGGGGTTTACCCCAAAGATACCGATGCAATGAAACCCCGGGACACCTGCACCCCGATGTTTATAGCAGCAATGGCCACGATAGCCAAACTGTGGAAGGAGCCTCGGTGTCCATCAAAAGATGAGTGGATAAAGAAGATGTGGTTTATGTATACAATGGAATATTACTCAGCTATTAGAAATGACAAATACCCACCATTTGCTTCAACGTGGATGGAACTGGAGGGTATTATGCTGAGTGAAGTAAGTCAGTCGGAGAAGGACAAACATATGTTCTCATTCATGTGGGGAATATAAATAATAGTGAAAGGGAATATAAGGGAAGGGAGAAGAAATGTGTGGGAAATATGAGAAAGGGAGACAACGTAAAGACTGCTAACTCTGGGAAACGAACTAAGGGTGGTAGAAGGGGAGGAGGGCGGGGGGTGGGAGTGATTGGGTGATGGGCACTGGGGGTTATTCTGTATTTTTGTAAATTGAACACCAATAAAAAAATGAAATATATTTTTCTATCTAGCATCTCGCCAAGAAAACTTGTAGGAAATGAAAAATGTAAATAATGGCACCAATAATGAATGACTCACTCTATCAACTATCCTCTTAAAGACTCATCATATTGTGAATTTATTTACAAGTTTATATTTGGTACCCAGAGTAACAATGTTATATACAATCTTTTCTTTTTCATACAAACCATTTTTAGTCCACCAGTATGAAGGAAAGGGATTTATAGGTTTGTTTTGCTTAATTCATCATTTTTCAATTCTGTAAAATTTTACTCAACTCCTGAAACAAGAGTTCATAGCAGAGATACGTATTTATCTTTCAATTATCACAAACAAGTAACCCCTCTTGGGTATATCTCTAGGTATGATATTTCTATACAGTTTTTTAAAGATTTATCTATTTTAGAGAGAGAATGAGCAGGAGACAGAGAATCTCAAGCAGACTCTACACTTAGTACAGAGCCCAATGTGAGGCTTGATCCCAAGACCCTGAGATCAGGACTTGAGCTAAAACCAAGACTTGGATGCTTAACCAGCTGTGCCAGCCAGGCGACACCTCTACACAGTCTTTAAAGATGTGTCTTAACATACTAAAATCTGGGCACCTGGGTGGCTCAGGGGTTCAGCATCTGCCTTTGGCTCAGGGCATGACCCCAGGGTAACGGGATCGAGTCCCACATTGGGCTCCCTACATGGAGCCTGCTTCTCCCTCTGCCTGTGTCTCTGCCTGTCTGTCTGGGTCTCTCATGAATAAATAAATAAGATCTTTCTTAAAAATATGAAAATCTTTAAGATTATAAATGTACAGATTATAAATGTATAAATGTATATTCAAATGTACATATGAATACTATGATTATTAAAGTTATTTTTAATCTTTGTTTGAAAAATTTCTAGAACTCGAAATATGCCTTTCAGACATTTTCACATTTAGAGACTATGTCATTTTCCTGTGACGGGCTGTATTGTTGGTTTGCAACCTTGAGGGCTCCCCAGGTGAAATCTGAATGTGGCCCCCACACACAGGGGGCTTGGAGATCCCAGAGAAAGCAACAGAGGATTCCAGATTGGCAGGTGGCTGTTTTAATAAACAAGGGAATATGAGGCTTATCCTAAGTGGCCCCAAGACAAGGAGATTCTCACACCCACCCACGCACTGGGACTTAACAGTTTAGGGGTTCCTGGGTGGCTCAGTCCGTGAAGCATTAGACTCCTGATTTCACGTCAGGTCATGATCTCAGGGTTGTGAGATCGAGCCCCACATCAGGCTCTGTGCATATTTAAAAAAAGTTTATACAGAGGACTTAACTTGGTTTAGTTATTTGCTCTCAACAACATCTTAATTGTCTCAAGAACACCTCACTCTCATCAGACTGCATCCCCAAAAGGGCTGCCGGCATGAGAATAGTAGTTTGCAGGCACATTTCAAGGACAGGGGAGGGTTTAAGGAGCTTCTTCTCAAGATCTTTGACCTAACATCTGCAAAGATCCTTTCTTCCAAATAAGGTGACAGACGTGTCCTGTTTCCAGAAATATGACGTGGGCATACCTTCAGGGGGAACACCATTTGACACTCCACAGAAACTACACATTATTATTACATAAAAACTGTGCTCCTGTCTCGGGTAAGAGAAATATTGGCCCCTGAAAGATGCCCACATTGTAACCCTTGGAACATATCATATTGCCATGCAAACAGGCTTCTGCAGAAGTGATTCAGTTAAGGATTCTGAGATGGGAAGATTGTCCCGGATTTTCCAGGAAACCCAATATGATCAGAAGAACCAGTGTAAGAGGGAAGCAGGAAGGTCAGAGTGAAGGAGGATGTGGCTACACGGCTGAGGACAGGGGGGCAGGTGCACACACCAAGGACGGAGGGCAGCCTCCGGAACCAGGAAAAGGCAAGGGACAGAATCTTCCCTACAGCATCCGGATAAAACACAGTCCTTGATTTTAACCTTACAAAACCATTTCAGACTTTTTCTTCTAGACATGCAACTAATACATCTGTATTGTTTTATACCACTAAGTTCCAGGTAATTTGTTACAGAGCATTGGAAATGACACAGGATGCAATGTCTTTCACGGCATATTAACAGTTGTGTGTTTAAGGACAGTCTGACTACCATGGTTTTAATTCACTGCTAGGGCTGCCTGATTTGAGAAAAGGGAAGTCAATTCTATTCTATTTCTACTCAAGGAATTATTTTATGTTAGTTGGGATGTTAACAGAATGTTAACCTGATGTTAACAAAATCAAGAATTTGAATTCTGTTTTGTTTTGTTTTTCCTTAGCTTCGAGATAAGACCTGCCATTGACCCTACAAGAGGATTCCTAACAGATGTTTTACGGGGTCACTCTCAGGAGTCCATGCTCTCTCAATATAGCCAGGTTTAAAATTCTTATCCCTGTTTAAAACTGTGAGATAAGTAGTTACACTTACCCAAAAATCATCCAAATCGTTAGATAGCTAAATTTAAAAACAATCTATTATCTACTTCAAAATAAGATCTATTAACATAAAAAAAGTCAAGACCCCAGGGCATGCTACCTTTGTATACCTGGCCTTATAACTTTGATGGCTTGTAGACTTTGGATTTAAATTTCCCTAAAGCAAGAAACCAAGATATTTGGTGGAGAGAAGAGGTGGCAAGAAGTGTAGATATTAATGACCTGGTCTCTCAATTTAATTTTTGTTTGCTGTTATTTTTCTATTCCTATGTTATTTGAAAAGCATGAAAGTTAAATCCGAGTTGATATTCATTTTATAGCTTTTTTACATACATGCCACGTTAAAATTTTGTTTTATGTCTCACAAACTTTAATTTCCATTTTAAAGTTAAAAATCGGTCTCGAAGGTTATCAAAGTATGCAAAAGTATTCAAAAATTATATTTACTGTTATTAGAACATTTCATGTTGTTGCATATATTCTTTTAGCTGTTTGATATCATCCACTTGGCCTCATTATAATAAATGAGAGAAGATAGCTATGGAGCAAGTCTACCTTGTAACTTGGATGATTTCCCCACTTCATTTAATTGACTTTTCCCTACTGCTTTGCTCAGCATCATTTAATACCTTATGCCTAATTCTATTTAGAGTTTACAAATCCATAAAGTGAAAGATTGACTCCAACACTGTTACGACTTTCTAGTTGTGAACAGAACATAAGGTAATATTTTAATAGGCACTTGTTGCCTCAAATATACTTCTATAAATGTATAATGTTTAATTCTTAGGTACTGATTTTAATTTTTCTCAATATCATATAATAAAGCCTAGAGGAAAAGTGCAAAGGCCGTCAAGTCTATCACTTAATCTGCAAGAGCTAACAATACATACATTGAAACTATCTTGTTTCAAGACTTAATACCCATTAATATTTCAAAAGGTACTACAGATTTAGAAATTTTTAAAATTTGAAAATGTCCGATTTCTAAATTTGGTACACACTGAAGGAAAAAAAATTCATCCCTGTTCTTGCCATTTTTTTTTCATAGAATGTGCACAGATCAAAAAGAATAGGTTGGGATTTTCCCTCAGTGGAAGGCAATAATTTTCAACCAGTTTCAATCATGAGAAGTTGTAATCTTCATCATCTTTCAGGAGCTTCACTGGAGAGAGGTCATTTGTCTTAGCCACTTAATGTTTACCAAGATACTATGTGAGTCATGTCATTGAAAACTGACCAGAAATTCACAGCAATTCAAAAGCCAGGCACACAGGCAATATTTCACAACTTTTTCTCCAACCTAGGCACGTCAAAGTATTTGTTTTCCTATATAAAATGTGTGCATGCATGCGTGTGAAATTAAGTCAGGCTGTTTTAATCCACCAGAGACTCCAACGACAATTTTAATGGTATTCTGATGAATAAATACTTGCCAAGGGAATGACTATATGAAAAGAAAATCATTTTCCAGTGTGCAAAATGCTGGTCTAGTTGTCATCCCACTTCCGAATTTATCTATCAATAAGCAAAAAAGAGCAACCATATTTTTTCAATGTCCTATCAGAATAAGTAATTTTTAAATGTGAATTTTTAAAAATTCTCCTGAAGCAACAAACAATATGGATCAAACAGACTTTGTGACCCTCCAGCTACTGTCCAATATTTTTCCCTGTAAATCACTGGTTCTCAAAATGTGGACCACAAAACTAACAGCACCAGCATCAGGTGGAATATTGTTAGATGAGCAAATCTTTTTTTTTTAGACTTTTTATAGGCAGAGAGAGAGAGAGGGAGAGAGTCAGAGACACAGTCAGAGGGATAAGCATGCTCCATGCCGGGAGCCTGACCCGGACTCGATCCCAGGACTCCAGGATGGCGCCCTGGGCCAAAGGCAGGTGCCAAACCGCTGAGCCACCCAGGAATCCCCTAGAAGAGCAAATCTTAAACACACTCCAGGGAGTTCAGAAACTGAGGTAGTAGGGCCCAGGAATTTTCAAGGCCCCCATGAGATTGTCATGCAAACTGAAGTTTCAGAACCCTTGTTCTACGACCAACTCTGACTAGAAGTGTGCGTGCATGTACTCTAAACATTCAGAATCGCAACCTTGCAAACAGTGCACACTCATTTGCGGTATGGGTTCCCAAACTACCATTTAATAATGGAAAATACCACTGTAAAGTCAGCAGTGTAGAAATTTCAAGTAAACAAAGAATTATGCGATGTGGAAGTGCATGTATCGATGGGCCAACCACGTCTTCATGTTCGGCAGAACCGGGCTGGCAAGCTGTCACGGAGGGAGGCATCCATCAACTCCGTGTGTTCATAGAAGTAAACATTTTTCCTAAGACTTATTTTTTTTGTTGTAGAGAGAGAGCGAGCATGAGCAGGAGGGCCAGAGGGAGAGCGAGAGAGAATTTCAAGCACACCCCTACCTGAACATGAAGTGACGGGGGCGGATCTCAGGACCATGAGATCACTACCTGAGCCAAGACCAAGAGCTGGATGCTTAACTGGCTACACCACCCAGGCGCCCCAAAATTAAACACTTTAAACAATAGTAAATTGTCAACAGAGTACAAATCATGTTATATATTGTTTTCACATTTAACGGTAAATCTGCATTTAAAAATTAGAAGTATTCCATTATGTTGTATCAGAGGCCTCAAAACTTTTCTGAGGTACCTATATTTGGGGACACTTATATGAATGCAATGAGCAATAGTAATTCATTTTATACCTAACTAATTTAGAGGTAGCAATTTTTAAATATTCTCTCCTTATTCTACAGTCACATTTCCATGTGAGTAGGTGTTGAGTGATGAAAATATTCAACGGATTCAACTTTTATAGATTGTTTTTACTCTTTTGCTAATTTTTGGGAACAAAAGCATAAAACTTTACTACTTTCCTGATGTTATCCAGTGCTATATTTGCCAAAATATCAGTAAAAGCTGCACATGAATTTTAGATAATATCGATTAAACTTTGTTATTCTATAACACTTGCACATTGGAAAGTTCAGTTAGACAACAATGCCAAGGGATCCCTGGGTGGCGCAGCGGTTTAGCGCCTGCCTTTGGCCCAGGGCGCGATCCTGGAGACCCGGGATCGAATCCCACGTCGGGCTCCCGGTGCATGGAGCCTGCTTCTCCCTCTGCCTATGTCTCTGCCTCTCTCTCTCTCTCTCTGTGGGACTATCATTAAAAAAAAAAGACAACAATGCCAATAAAAGGAAATTTTAATATATTAAACTTAGGAAGTGTAGATTTTGTAAGTTCTCTATTATAAGTTTTATATTTCTAAATATAAATTTTGTAGTTATACTCTTTTTAAGAATATATGCATATATGGGCCTTGGCATCACAACTCGCTCATCCATAAAGTTAACATTTTTGATTATATAACAATCCAGCATTATTATTCTGGACTCACATGCCAAAAACTTAATATAAGTTATTTTTATGTATAATGCAGAACTGTCCATAAATGAGTCCCTCATCCTCCTTCCTTTTTGTTAGGTGTGTGCTTCTCTGACAGGAAAGGGAGGAAACCTGCGCTCCCTCTAAAACATCTTGAAACAGACACATACATACATATGTATATATATATATATGCATGCATAAATAAGCTTGGTTAAATATAGAAATTATGAATACTTAGAGTGATATTTTTTCTGAGTGTTTCCCATCCAATGCATCAAGTGAAGAAAAGGACATGAACTAATGGAATATGATATAGTAGATTTGATAATGTTACACTTAGCTTTATATATTTTAAAAATTTTAATATGGAGGATAAAATCTGTCTTAAAACGCATTATGTTCATTTAAAAAATGAAAATTAATATTACTTTTATTGATTCATTTTTTATTGAATTTGTTTTTTGTGTATATGCTACTTAAAATATGAAATGAAATTTTAATTTGGCTTAGTTATCAAATACTGTAGCCTGACCTCATTCTTAGCCATCAGCAACACTTTCAAAAAGGACTCAAATTAAAAAAAAAAAATTTATTATATAGGTAAGCCATGGCCATTGTAGTTAATATGTAAAATATAAAAATGGATAGGGATATTGTTTATATATATATATAAATTTAATTGTTTATATCATATATAAACAATTAAAATATCTACTAAAATATTTTGATTTAAATATGTTCAGTCTTTTACACCAGTGTATATTAAAATATGCATGTTTTGATACAAAATAGGTTTAATACATATTTATGTATTCAAATCTGTCCATCTGTTCTGGTGTGAATCTTCTATTATATTTAAGCTAAGGTGATTCTTCATCATGAAATCCAAAATTCAAATATTCACTTTTGCTGTTTTTTCTCTAGCTCCTTTAGGTGTAAGGTTAGCTTTTTTACTTGAGTTCTTTCCAGTTTTTGAATGGATGCTTGTATTGCGATGTATTTCCCCCTTAGGACTGCTTTTGCTGCATCCCATCGATTTTGAATGGTTGTACCTTCATTCTCATTAGTTTCCATGAATCTTTTTAATTCTTCCTTCATTTCCTGGTTGACCCTTTCATCTTTTAGCAGGATGGTCCTTAACCTCCACGTGTTTGAGGTCCTTCCAAACTTATTCTTGTGATTTAGTTCTAATTTCAAGGCATTATGGTCTGAGAATATGCAGGGGAAGATCCAAATCTTTTGGTATCGGTTCAGACCCGATTTGTGACCCAGTATGTGGTCTATTCTGGAGAAAGTTCCATGTGCACTTGAGAAGAATGTGTATTCAGTTGAGTTTGGATGTAAAGTTCTGTAGATACCTGAAGTCCATCTGGTCCAGTGTATCATTTAAAGCTCTTGTTTCTTTGCAGATGTTGTGCTTAGAAGACCTATCCAGTGCAGAAAGCCTTAAATCGAAGTCACCAAGTATAAGTGTATTATCATCTAAATATGTCTTAATTTTGGTTATTAATTCATTGATATATTTGTCATCTCCCACATTCAGGTCATATATATTGATAATTGTTAAGTCCTCTTCTTGGATAGATCGTTTAAGTATGATATAGTGTCCCTCTTCATCTCTCACTACAGTCTTTGGGGTAAAGTTCAGTTTATCTGATATAAGGACCGCTACCCCTGCTTTCTTTTGAGGACTTTTTTTTTTTTTTTGAGGACCATTTGAATGGTAAATGGTTCTCCAACCTTTTATTTTCAGGCTGTAGGTGTCCTTCTGTCTAAAATGAGTCTCTTGTGGACAGCAAATAGATGGGTCCTGCTTTTTTATCCAGTCTGAAACCCTGCGCCTTTTGATGGGGTCATTAAGCCCGTTCACATTCAGAGTTACTATTGACAGATAGGAGTTTAGTGTCATCATGATATCCATTCAGTCCTTGTTTTGTGGATTGTTCCACTGAACTTCTTCTTAAAGGGTAATTTTAAGAGTTCCCCCTTAAAATTTCTTGCAGAGCTGTTTGGATGTCACATATTCTTTCAGTTCCTGCCTGTCTTGGAAGCTCTTTATCTCTCCTTCCATTTTGAATGAGAGCCTTGCTGGATAAAGTATTCTTGGTTACATGGTCTTCTCATTTAGGACCCTGAATATATCCTGCCAGCCCTTTCTGGCCTGCCAGGTCTCTGTGGAGAGGTCTGCTGTTACCCTAATACTCCTCCCCATAAAAGTCAGGGATTTCTTGTCTCTTGCTGCTTTAAAGATCTTCCCTTTATCTTTGGAATTTGCAAGCTTAACTGTTAGACGTCAAGGTGTTGAAAGGTTTTTATTGATTTTAGGGGGGGATCTCTCTATTTCCTTCATCTGAATGCCTGTTTCCCTTCCCAGATTAGGAAAGTTTTCAGCTAGGATTTGTTCAAATACATATTCTGGCCCTCTGTCCTTTTCAGCACCCTCGGGAACCCCAATTAAACGTAGGTTTTTCTTCCTCAGGCTGTCGTTTATTTCCCTTAATCTTTCCTCATGGTCTTTTAATTGTTTGTCTCTTTTTTCCTCAGTTTCCCTCTTTGCCATCAACTTGTCTTCTATGTCACCCACTAGTCTTCCACCTCGATAACCCTCGTCATGAGGACTTCTAGTTTGGATTGCATCTCATTCTATTGATTTTTAATTTCTGCCTGATTAGCTCTAAATTCTGCAGTCATGAAGTCTCTTGAGTCCTTTATGCTTTATTCTAGGGCCACCAGTAGCTGTGTAATAGTGCTTCTGAATTGGCTTTGTGGCATCGAATTGTAATCCAGATTTTGTAACTCTGTGGGAGAGAGGACTGTTTCTGATTCTTTCTTCTGAAGTGAGGTTTTCCTTCTAGTCATTTTGCTCAGTGCAGAGTGGCCAAAAACAAGTTGTATTGGGAAAAGGAGAAAAAGAGAGGAGAGAAAGAAGGAAAGAAAAGAGAAAAAGAAATAAGGAAGAAAAAAAGAGAAGAAAAAGAGAAAGAAAAAGAAAGAAAGGGAAAAAAGGTGGGGGAAGCAAACAGAAATCAAAAATAAAAAAAAAAAACACGGGGGAGTATCTTCTGATTCTGTATACTTTAAGTCCCTTAAATTCCCCTGGAACTTGTCTGTCTAGCTGGTCTTCTGGGGGAGGGGCCTGTTGTGATTTTCAGGTGTTAGCACTTGGGGGAGCTGCTCTGCCCCTGCCTGGTGCAGGGCTCAGTGGGGGTTGTTTACCCCGTGAGACCCCAGGAGGAACAACCACAGTGGCAGGGCCAGGTCTGGAGCCCTGGATTCAGCTCCCGCAGTAACTCCGGAGCTCTCTGTCTGCTGCAGGGGCCTGGATGCTCGGGGGTGGGTCCGCTGATCTGCTCAGCTCCAGGCAGGAGGGTCCTAGCTGTCCTGGGCCCTCCTGGCCTCTGCCTGTCCCGGGGGGAGGCCGGATCCTGGGCTGTGTCCCAGTCGCCTAGTGCTCCTGGGGCCTGCGCTGTTGGATGTTTCTAGCAGCAATGTCCACAACAGCCAAACTGTGGAAGGAGTCTTGGTGTCCATCGAAAGATGAATGGATAAAGAAGATGTGGTTTATGTATACAATCGAATATTACTCAGCCATAAGAAATGACAAATACCCACCATTTGCTTCGATGTGGATGGAACTGGAGGGTATTATGCTAAGTGAAATGAGTCAAGCGGAGAAGGACAAACATTTTATGTTCTCATTCATTTGGGGAATATAAATAATAGTGAAAGGGAATAGAAGGGAAGGGAGAAGAAATGGGTAGGAAATATCAGAAAGGGAGACAGAACATGAGAGACTCCTAACTCTGGGAAACGAACTAGGGGTGGTGGAAGGGGAGGAGGGCGGGGGGTGGGGGTGAATGGGTGACGGGCACTGAGGGGGGCACTTGACGGGATGAGCACTGGGTGTTATTCTATATGTTGGCAAATTGAACACCAATAAAAATAAATTTATTATTTAAAAAAAAGTGCAAGTAAGTAGACAGCACAGAGAGACCTGCATTTCTGCCTCCTGGGCAGTGAATGCCAAGTGGATCTTTCCAGGTTGGAAGGAAAAAGAGAAGGAGCTTCATGTACTTGTGAAACAGGACATAAAGCCACCCCGACAAGGCTTTGACAAAAGTTACCAGTACATACAAGATGAGCGATTTGTCTATTTGAGACTTAACTAGGGTGGCACCTGGTGTTCAGAAGTGCTCAGTGATGGGGTTGTAACAAGGAGAATGCTGCAGAAGCAGGCACGATGGGGACTCGGTCACGGGGGACAGTCTCTGAAGGTTGAGCCACTCACACGAACACGTGCCCCGTACCGCAGCCTTTCAAAGGGAGTCGCACGGGATTTCTGGGTCTCGTTAGAATGAATTTACTTAAGAACAAACTTTCGTTATGGACATTCTCTGCAATCTGAGAGCGCAGCAACCAAAAGAAAAGCAAGGACATAATCCTGCTGCCTTTATAGGGGATTACGGAGATGCTCTGACTCGAGCCTTTAAACCCACTCTGGACACACCTCCTGTCCTGCAGGCCTTAAGACCCCTTTGAGGATCCCTGGGTGGGGCAGCGGTTTGGCGCCTGCCTTTGGCCCAGGGCGTGATTCTGGAGACCCAGGATCGAATCCCACATCGGGCTCCCGGTGCATGGAGCCTGCTTCTCCCTCTGCCTATGTCTCTGCCTCTCTCTCTCTCTCTGTGACTATCATAAATAAATAAAAATTAAAAAAAAAGACCCCTTTGAGCAGCTCCTTCCACCCATCGATGTGTCCGATGAACTGTGATCACATAGATGCAAAAAGGACACTTCACACCCAGATATGTCCCTGCTCAGCAGCGTCCAGAAAGTTGGGAGCCAGGCCGCTGCACCTCGGGGCCAGGTCCCCCTGTGGCCAGGCCGGTGGTGCAGCCAGGCCCAGCGCCCGGAGAGCACAGTGTGGGCAGCTCAGGGTGCAGGCGAGGGGGTGCTGTGATGTCCGGGGGTCGGGGGCTCCCACCTCCTCCTGGTCCCCCTGCTCTGCATGAAGGCTTCGGCTACTGGCTCCGGCCCAACAGTGCCTCGCCTAGGCCTGTGTCTCCCTTCCTGTGGGAAGCAGGACACAGCCAGGCTTCGGGGTGGCCCTGGACCCCTCACGCTCTGCGGGGGAGGGTCCCCGGGGGTCCATCAGCCTGGCGCCCCGGACTAGCCAGCCCGCCGCCTCCACACCAGGATGCTCCAGGGGCAGGACACAGCACAGGGCCCCGGGAGGGCCTGGCGGGTGGGAGGGTACTCATGTGACTGGCCCTCCTCTCCATCCCTGGGGGAGGGTGCTCCCGTGACCCAGTCCTCCTCTCCATCCCCAGGGGAGGGTGCTCCTGTGACCTGCCCTCCCTCCTCTGAATACTCCTGTGAACCTGCCCTCGTCTCCATCCCCAGAGGAGGGTGCTCACAGTGACCAGCCCTTCTCCCCAGTCCCAGCCCCTCTGCCCTGGGAAACGTCTGTCTTCATGTCAGTTGACACCTTGAGCCTTCCTGAGACCTTTGCCTCTAAAATGGGCTTAAAAACACAAAGGCTTTTACAGTTTGACTCCTTCTCGCTCTTAAAGGGCAATGATGGTCTCTTGCTGTTCTGGACATCTTACCTGTAATTAGAAGCAGTTCTCTGAAGGTGCATTTACCTTGTTTTCAATTATTAGAAAAAATTATTATTTTAATAAACCTGATTATCCCTGTCTTTTTGGCTGTGTGTGTAAATGCCCTATGCACGGACCTTTAGGGATGGAGTTCTGGATCATAGGCTCTATGTAGTTCATGTATTTTAATTTTATGTGCATTTTATACTCCATGAGCTATTGTTTCTGCTTTTAGGGTCATAATTTACTTACATTTGCCCACACAGTTTTTCTTTCCATTACTCTATACCTTAATGATTTTAGTGTTTCTCTCTGTTATTGTATTTTTGTCCTGGAAAAAGTAATTTTAGTAATTCTTTCAAATGAGAGTGTGCTGCTGATGAATTCACTCCGTTTTATTTTGGTTCGAGATATTTATTTCTATTCTTCAGTCCAAAAGATACAGATATAGAGTTCTGTTTGGCAGTCATGTTCTTTCTGGAATTTAAAGCTTATTCCATTCTCTTCTGGCTTTCATCACTTAAGATGATAATAGTTAACTGTTGATTTTATTGTTACTCCATGAAGGCTAAACTTCTCTTAATGCTCCCACCCCTGGCTGCTTTTCAGTTTCTAATTTCTTTTTAACTTATATTTTAATATGCTCAGATTCAGATGTCTTATGCTAGTTTGCTTGTTTGTGTTTAACTGCCTGGGATCTATCATTCTTGAATCTATAGATGATGCATTTTATCATTTTTAGAAAATCTCAGCCATTATTTCTTCATGTATTATGTTAACATCACCTTTTCTCTTCTGTGTTTCGTCGTTTGCAATCACATAAATTAGACTTTATTCCATATACACACATTTTATCTTTTTCTTCCTTCTCTTTGTTCACTTGTAAAAACTCTTCTGGTGCTCTAGTCTGGATATTTTCTCCTGAACTTTATTCCAATCCTCCATTCTTCTTTACCTAAAACATGGATGAGTGACTTTTTTTCTTTTTTTGTAAAAGACTAGATAGGAAATATCTTATGCTTTGTAGGACACACAGGTTAGAAAACTGGGCATCCTAATACACAGAGAGTCAGACACATTATGTAACCACGCGGCTATGACCTGTTCCAATACAAAATCCATTATCAAGTATTCTGCATTTGGACCATAGGCTGACATTTGCCAATATTATGTTTAATAGGACCTTTGAGTTCATAATTTCATTACTGTATTTTTTATGTCTAGAGTTTACATTAGACCATTTTCATAGCCTCTAGTTCTCTGGTGAAATTTAATATATTACCAGCTCTTTCCTGAGCACCTTAGTTGTCGTTATTTTGGCATTTGTGTCTGATAATTCCAATGTCTGAATCAGCACTGAGTCTACTTCTACTGCTGTTTTTTGCTTTTAGCTGTATCTCTTGCCGTGTCTGTTAACATCTTATGAAGTCGGAGTCTTAATTAATATGAAAAACTCTCAGAGCTCCAAATGATACATTATCTTCAGCCTGTAGTCAGCATATGGATGTATCACCTTAATACAAGTCAGGTCAAGCTCGATCAAGGCTGAGTTTTAGTGCTTTTAAGACCCGGTGTATTTCTGCTTCTCCCTTACTCCCGTGGTTACTTGTTTTCAGAAGTCCTACATGAAATTCTTGGGAATTTGTAAGGGGCCCTACTCAGTGGCAAGCCCTGTGTGCCATCCTGGTGCTGGAGCTGCCCACTGCTGCAGGACCCCAGCCCTCCAGCCTGTGTGGCCTCGGGGTCGCTGGGCTCCTGGAGGAGGCAGCGGTGCTCCCTTGCCCAAGTCTCACTTGCAGGGAGATCTTGTTACTCAGGCATGGCGGGTTTAGCATCCTTGGCGTCTGGGTTGCACCTACCAGTCTTCAGAAATGTGGAGAAACTCCATTTATGGTCTCCATCCCTTAGTAGCCATCCTGCTCAGCTTCTCAGCTATTCCCGCTCATCTTAGAAATGGATGTTTGCTTGTCATGAAGAGTGGCGTGTGGCACCAAGTCCTCCCCTGTGAGCATCTCTTCTCCTGCCATAATCACCTTTCAAGCACACACTTACTTGAGAATTTTTCATTGCCTTTAAATAGATGGTTGATTTTCATTGTCTGCTTGTTTGAATAATTTCTAGTTTTTTCCTTAGTTTTTTGCTTCGTTTTGAGAGGATGTTATATAGTTTGCTATGAGGTAGTCCATCTTACCAGGGAAATGAAAGTTTACCTATTATTTTTTAATCTCTTGAAAATAATTCAACATGACGTTTTCCCCTCTTTTTATCACTTGCATTTGCTGTATCAAAGTCATGCGCTGCATGTTTCCTCTCTGCTCCATGTCTGAGGAGATCCCTCAACCTGTGTTACCCACACTCCCTTGCTGCCTGGCTTCCTATTGGGTTTTGGGGGAAGGGAGTCCAAGCATGGCAGCTGAGAGGCTAAAGCATTTGTTCCCTTTCTTCATGGAAGGAAGCATTCTCACCCTTTGGCCTCAGATTCTGTGCAAAGGCTGCTCTCACACGGGTCTAGCTTCCGTTTGGCTAGACCGCCATCCTGCTTTGCCCTTTCCATGTACTTTGGGCCTAAGGGTAGGTGGTGGGGTTTCTTGTTTTTGCTGGAAACGTGGTATTTAACTTGACCTCGGTTATTCCCTTAATAGCCCCTTAGTTACGTTTCTTTCAGTTAATCTTTTGAATATGCCATCTGCTCTGCTTGGACCTTGACTGATACATATTCACATTCTTCATCAGGATAATGAGAGGGGCTTTTGGGGATTTATAGCTAGGATGGTTCATATTTTGCCCCAAACTATGGACCTTTTAACGAATGTAGCCTTGCATTCAATAGAGTCAAACCTAAAAGAACAAATAGTGATAATTTCATAAAAAGAACTCTCCAAATGCACGTGTACACTAATGTAATTTGTGCACCTACAAAACACAAGATTAAAAAACAAAATGTTAGTTATGAAGTAGAACAAGATACATAGAGTTGTTAAGAAGATTCCAGCTGGCATTGTAGTACAAAGGTAAGTCAGTAATTAAAATGCATTGGGCTGGACAAAAATGGGGCAGACAAAGCTCAACTGGCTTTAGTTTGTCAGTGTCACTGACTTTGAGTATTTTTCATTACTACAATGATTAGTCTAAGATTTGCAGTTCTTCCCTTGACATGCTGACCTTTTCACATTGATTCTTTCTACCTGCTGCTAAGATGCAAAATCAATATAATCAAACAGGCAAATCACTTGATACTGAAATTGCCTGATAATAGAGAAGAAAATCTCATTATCCAGTGTCCTTGGATGTGCTTATGCATCTATAAAGACAGGCCCAGAGACCTACCTTGAAGGAGACCTGTTACACTCCCACATCCAACATGTGACCTTAGTATTTAAAGGTGTGCTGTTGAACAGAATCCAGTGGGCGGACGTGCCTGCTGATGTTTGATGACATCTCCCCTTGATGATATCCTATGGTATTTCTTTCTCTTTTACTTTTATGGTAGTTTTGTTAGCTCTCCTCCCATCCCCATTTCTCTCCTGTTTTTCTGCACCTCACCTGACATAGAGCTCGTTGAAACCAGATATGTAATGGAACAGTTTTAAAGAGGTGATTCAAAGGGATTGTGGACCCTGGTCATTTTTCTTCCCTTCCCATCCTTCCACTCCTTTGGGAGACATGCTGGTCATTTGAAATATTAACAGCAGCCCCTTCAGCCTTTGTGGGTTTTTTTTCTGCCAGAGTCCTGGATCTTGTTCACAAAAACCCAAAGCAAGTTGCTTCCTTAGGGGGGTTACCCTGACACAATTCCTTAAATCATAGTTTGTCAGTAGTCATCCATGTATCAGTTAGCTTTAATATACTACTAATTAATCTGCATAAAAAAACTAACTGTAGTACATGTAAAATTTGTAAAAAGTTGTTTTTAGAGCACCTTGCTCTGTTTGGAAAGTTTTGACTATTAAATTTTACTCCCTGAGAAAGAAAATCCGATAGGGAGTTCTATGATTCAGGTATTTGCTGGAAATGATATTTTATTTAGCTGTGCTATGTGTTCATCATTGTCAAGAGTGGCAAAACATATATGCTGATTTAAGGGCACAGTGCATTTCCTTTTGAATATTTTATCAAAGTTAAGTTTCTTAGTTACTTTTTTTAAAAAGTGGTAATGTATTTTATAATCCATCGTTTTGAATCTAGGAATCAAACTGGTAACAGGATAATATAAAGAATCTACAACACGTTTTTCCCTTTGGAAGCAATCTTCATAGAACTCATCTATAATAAGGATATTACATATTCTCTAAATGTAATGCATTCACGTTAACTGGTGATAAATTGAGAATGTTCATTCTTAATGTCTGGTTGGAAACTAGTCCCAAATTTTAAAAATTGCTGTTTAAAGAAATAAACAAGTCTTCTATAGAAAAAATGTATTTTTATAGCATAGTAATTCATTCCATGAATGGGGCAGATGGGGCTGGTTGGAATCATCATCTCAACTAAGTGCCTTTTATTTGCTGAGATTGGGTCTCATGTCTATAATATAAAAATGTGTTCTGACTAAAGAACTGTTGTTTATCTCAACTTTTAATGGAAAAAAAGTTGATCGGTGTTGGGTTTAAATTATGAAAACATTTCAGACTTAAACTGCAATTGAAAAATATATGCTTTTTTTAAACTTTATTTTTTAGAGTAATGTAAGCTTCACAGCAGGACTGGGAGGATCATGGAGATTTTCCACATGTTGCCCACTGCCACACACACGTGGCCTCCTGCGTTATCAGCATCACTCACTAGGTAGTGCATTTGTTACCAACGATGAATCTACATTGAACATCAAAATCACCCAGAGTCCAGAATTAACCTCGAGGTTCGTGCTTGCTGTTGTGCATTCCATGGGCTTAGACAATCATATAATGACACTTATCCATCATTCTAAAATCATATAGAGTCGTTCCACTGCCCTAAACATGTGCTCTGTACATTTATCCTTTCTTCTGCCACCGTTGACATTTTTACTATTTCCATATTTTTACTTTTTCCAGAATATAATTTAGTCATAATTACGTGGTCTATAGTCT
>NW_027554660.1:0-40464 GCF_053574225.1 Canis aureus
CCACATCGGGCTCCCTGCCTGGAGCCTGCTTCTCCCTCTGCCTACATCTCTGCCTTTCTCTCTGTGTGTCCTTCATGAATAAATAAACAAAATCTTTTTTTAAAAAAAGAAGAATAAATAGTGACTAAATGAAGACAAATAGTTATTCATAGGTAAAATAGGTCACTGGTTTGTGTCCCAGTTTGCAGACTGTTTTGGGGAAATGTCCAGCTCATCATACATGTCTGATTAGAGCTAAGGGAATCATACATTTTGTGTACATAGGTCCATCATCTTCATCCTCTTTGGGTGAGTCAAGAAGACAGAAAAACAGAAGAATAAGAGCAAGGAACTTTGTCCTATAGGTATTTATGATATGCCCACATTAACTGTCCAAATCTTAATGATAATGTCCCACTTGGGTCTTTGTCTCCATTCTTCTCCCTTTGCTTAGTCTTTTGAAGCTTTCATTGCTTATTTCCTCTTGAAGGCCCTCTTCCCTCCACTTTTCTCAGGGTGCTATCTTTCCCTAGGCAGTTAGAGAGTATCAAAGCTCTTGTGTGTTGAAAATTTTCCTTGCCTTTGGTGTGGATGAAATGTTCTAATCATTGTGTCTTCTATCTGATCCAGCTACTCCATATAGATGAGAAATTTCTAAGATTTGAAGTTAGAGAAAGAAGCAAGGAATGTATTTTTCACTTGGAATTGAAATGCGTGTGTGTGTGTGACATCTTCATGCATCACACTAAGTTTGTGGTTGCGTTTACACTCACAGACACATATGGGCAATTAACTATATGAAGAAAAATAAAAACTGGTGATATATTAGGGTTTAGATGACAGACAGGTAAAGGTGTGAAATTTCTTACTATATTAGATAGTCAAGGAAGATCTCACTGGTGATGTTGAATTTGATCTGAGATACAAATGACTGAAGGAGCAAACCATGTAAAGAAACATCTGAGAGAAGTGTCCACACAGAGGAAACCACTTATACCATGAGCCCCAATGCCATAAAGAGAGTGATGCATTCAAGCAATGATGAGAAGCAATGATGCTCCAGTGAGATGGAGCACAGTTAGTAACAGGATTGTCAGAGAGTAGGCTGAAAGAGCACGTAGAGACCAGATCATGGAAGATTTTGAGACTGTAATGGGGATTCTGATTTGTTTCAAGTCCAAGAACAGAGCCACCACTGAAACATATAAGCAGATTTGGGACATGCTCTGATTCGTAATTTAAAAATATCACTTCTGCAGCTATGTGAAGCAAGAAGAGAAGAAAGATTAGTTAGGAGGCTTGTCACAAAAGCCCATGTTGGCTTAGACTAGGATCACAGCTGTGAAGGAGAAAAGTTGTCACATAACAGACATTTTATGGGGAGAGCTTCCTGATGGAATGAATGGACAGAATGAGGAAAAGAGGAACAGCCTGCTTTCTGGATTTTTGAACAACTGGGCAAATGGTAGCATTTACTGAGACAGATAAGGCTGTGGGGGAGAGGCAATTCTAAGGTGTGAAGTTATGTGACTATTTTTGGTATGTCAGAGTAATGGTACCTGTTAGCCATTCAGACTGAGATCTCAAATAAGCCAGTTGGATGTGTGAGTTGGAAATTTGGATTATGGATAGAAATCCAGGCAAATCTGGGCATCATCAACAAATAAGTAATATGTATTTTAAATGCTGTGGTTGAAATTACATAAAAAAAATGAACAGATAAGAGAGAGGGCTGAAGAATAAACATCAACATTTAGAGATTGGATAGAGAATGAACCAGGTAAGAGACAAAGAAGGGACAGTCAGTCATGTCACTAGAAACCAGAAGTGTGGCTGTCACAGAAGTCTAAGGAGAAAAGCCATCAGTTATGCTGAGAAATATAACATGGCAGTTACTGGCTGCCCTAGCAAAACAGACTAATAGGTGGTGGGATCAAAAACCTAAATGCAGTGAGTCAGTCAAGAATGGAATGTGATAAGATGCAGTCAGGAATTATAGATCATTCTTTTAAGATATTTGGCTGTATCAGGGAGGGGAAAAACCTTTTTTCTCCAACCTCTTAGGTTTGGTGATTGGGTCCTTGCAAACTGAACTGACATAGATTAACAGGATAAAAAGGTTTATCTCATATGCATATGGGGGATATGAAATATCCAAAATAAAATGAAAACCGTAGGCTTGGATACCTTTTTAACAAAGTACAATACATTTACAGAGAAGTGATTAGACAAAGGAAAAGGATTGAACTTCTAAAAGTGGGAAATTGTGGGAAAGTGAATGTATGGAAACTAATGTAGGATAAAGATTATTCTAGTAAAGTTTACTTACCTGTACAGGCCCATCTCAGTGCTGACTTTCTGTCCTCTTCATGGCTATGAAACTCCCCTGGGATGGGAAGCCAGCATGGCTCAGTGGCTGAGCATCTGCTTTCCACCCAGGGTATGATTCCGGGTTCCTGGAATGGAGTCCCATATCGGGCTTCCTGTGGGGAGCTTGCTTCTCCCTCTGCTTATGTCTCTGCCTCTTTCTGTGTGTCTCTCATGAATAAATAAATAAAATCTAAAAAAAAAAAAAAAAGAAAGAAAAAATTCCCCGGGAGAGGGCATTTATGGTAGGCTTCATTGCTTAGAATTTTCTGCTCTTAGATAAGGGAAGTTCCAAGAAGGCTTACTTCTTATATGTTGGTTCCTAATTGCCTTTGCTCAAAATAATCCATATGTTAAAGTGACATATTTTGGGATGGCATATTGTGATCCCTTTCCAGCTGTGGTGAGAGACTGAGAAATGCGGCAGTGACTGTGAAGAGTCCTGGGGTGAAGGAAGGGCTTGCATATTTATTTGGAGATGAGTGGCACCACACCGCAATGGTGCACACTGTGCTTTACCACAACCAACAAAGAGAAAGTGAGCATGTAAAACAGGAGACTAACAGGATGTAATGTAGGAGCAAAACCCATGACAGTGTAAAAAAGTATGCTTTCCACTATGCAGTGAGGAATTATAGGCACGGAGATACTGAATCCCTCTTTGCAAAGGAGGAAGCAGATATAGAAGGCTTGGTGGATTCCATGGAAGGAAGATGACGTTCCCCTGTGGTTGCTTCTATTTTCTTGGTAGAAGGCAAGGTTATCACCTGAAAAGGAAAACATGTGGTGTTTACGATGAGAGGAAAAGTCATGAAATAGTTTGATTGGACCTCTGGGAGAGCAGCTGTACTATGAAATTGTACTGCAAAGTTGTCAAATAGTGACACAGTCCGGTAGGGATTGCCCCTTCCTTTAAAGAACAAGCTTCATCATTTTAAACAACACTTCCTCTCTTTTCCCAGCCCTTCCTTCACTACCACTCTGTGCCATTGCTCCAACCATACCATAACTTTCACACGGAGGCATAGAAAAAAGAGAGATTAAGTGAAAAATGTCAGGATCATTTGTACAATCTAAAATGCATGACACGATTATGTTTAAAAAGTTAACAGAATAAAATCTTAATTAATGCCACTCTCCTCCAGTCCATGCCTTGACCTTAAATTCTGATAAATTTGATATTCCATACACACTACGCATTTTCTAAATACATTCAGACAATTTGGTCAGCCCATTTTCTCCCCTTGGTCAACACCACCTTTAAATAACCCAGGACAATCACAGTAGGTCTATAAAACATATCTCTCATAGATCTATGTCAAAAAGAAATTTATTTCGTATTGACTTTATTCATCCACTACACCGTTCATTGACTGCTATATGCAATTCTGCTGCTTACCACTGGGGTCATAAAATTAGATAGTGTCTGCTTTCCAAAGTCCTCAATGACAAGAATATAGGCAATGACAGCACAGTGAGAGATTAGCTGTAATAATAACAGACCAACAGCTGTAGGGGATAGAGCCAGGGCACACAACCCAGCCTGCAGAGAAAGGGATGGCTCATCAGAGAAGGTGGGAGAATGTGACACTTGACTTAGGTTTGAATGATGAGTGCAGAGAGTCAGCCAGGTGGAGAAGTGGAAGATGGCTATTCCAGGCACGCAACTGAATGAGTCCTGGAAAACTCAGGAACATATGGGAGCATAGCAGGATGTGGGAATGCAACAAGCTCCATATGCCTTGAGTATATGGCGGTGGAGTGACAAGCAATGAGGCACGAGACTAGGTATGAAACCTAACGCAGACGTCCTTCTGGAGCTCACCAAGGAGTCTGGAGTTGATTATCAACACCATTGGAAGCTGTTCAAGAGTGCTAAGCAAGAAATGTTTTAAAAGCATTAAGGATGTTAAGAGGAACGGATCTGTCAAATTTGCAGTTTTAGTGTGTGGTTACAGTAATCAAGAAAGGCTGTCCATCAGAGTAAAATTTTTATCTATTTACTTAGATTTTGAAAATGAGTACAGAATCTATCTATTGCAATTAGGGTTATATTCCATTTGAAGCTTTCTGAGGTCATTTCAGAAGAAAAGGAATGCACAAGGGAACCGCTGTGTTGAAATCATAGCCCAGATTTATCAGTTTAGGATGGCACTTAATGTGTCATACATGGATGAGCTAAGTAAGATGAAGCTAACATCGTTAGAAAATATTTGCATATTTTAAAACGCAGTTACAATAAAAATGTCTGAGGAAAATTGCTGGGTTTTTCCATTTTAAGTTTTCTAAGTGTGATCTAAAGCATCCCATGTAGTTTGGAGTTCCATTTCCCACACAATCACTGCATTAAAATGACTCTGCTTCATACTATAATTACCCGGTAATGCTTAATAAGTGTGATGTGCAATAAACCACTTTGTCCTTGGTGTAGCTGTTGCTACCATTAAATATAGCTTTTTCTATTTCACCTGAATTGTTTTCTATTACTGCCCACAACCACTCCTTATTCAGACACACAGATACACAGACACACAGACAATGCTGCCATTTTTCAATTTAGGCTAAACTTTGACCTACCATCTGAAGGAAATACCATTAGTAGCATTAGCAAGAGGTTGTAAAGCCTTTGCCAATTTTCTGCTTAATAAAATTTACTCGTCTCTCCCTCTCTCTAAATGGACCCTCTGGTTTCATAGATAGCATTTTCTCTTGCAATAAGTTTATGGCACAGATGAACTTCCTTTTGTGGAAATCAGCTGTTATACCACTGTAGCAGTTTGCTGAGAAAAAAATAGAAGTTACTTTCAAGAGAATTTGGATAATAATTTTATTTTTTTGAAGACTTTATTTATTGAGAGAGAGAGAAGTGAGACAGAGATAGAGCACAAGTGGAGTGAAGGGCAGAGGGAGAAGCAGAGTCCTTGCTGAGCAGGGAGCCTGATGCAAGACTTGATCCCAGGACCCTGGGATCACAACCTGAGCTGGAGGCAGGTTGATTTCTGCTCAGGTTGACTGAGCCACCCAGGTGCCCCTGAATGATAATTCTAAAAAACAGCAAGAAGTAGCTCTCATACAATTTCTAGGAGGAGGATTTCTGTAACCCAATTTCTAGGAAAAATAGCTTCTATTGACCTGGTTATCCAATTACTCTGGATCTATCCTAGTCTTTGCATGTTAGTCAGGTTTCTGCAGCTTTGATATATAAATATGTCATCCTGTGACTAGTCAGAGCCCAGACCTGGTATAATAACAATAGAAAGACGAGAAAGGGGATGGTATTGAGTTCAGGAATCAAGGTTGAACCTGTTATGTGGGAACTTACAATGCTTACCTTTTGGGTTAATCAGTTCAGCTCTGTAAGCCTTACTTCAGTTACCTATAAAAAGGAGTGATACTATTCTGACTGCCTGAACTGCTTTTACTCACATTTCCAATGCCAAATATGTGGTTTTTTGTTTTTGTTTTTACCCCGTACCAATCAATTTTCCAACTCTCCAGATTACCAACTGGATGCCCTACAAATCAATTCAATTCAATGTCTACATTAACTACTCGGAGTTAAGGGAGACCCCACAGGTTAAGGGCTTATTCGCCAAAAATTGCCCCATTTCAGGAGTCCGTTGTCACCTATACTTCTGACCAATCAGCTATAAATTGAGGGTTTCCATGACCTTCTCTTCAGTTTTGATAATTGGCTAGAATGGATTTCAGGACTCAGGAAAATAGTTTGCTTACTATTACAAGTTTATTATAAAGGATGTAACTCGGGAACAGACAAAAGAAAGCGATGCATAGGGCAAGGTGTGAGGGGAGGGGCATGGAGCTTCCATGCCCTCTCTGGGTGTGCTATCATCGCAGCTCCTCAATGTGTTCACCAACCTAGAAGCTTTCCAAATTTTGTTTAAGTTTTATACAGCTCAATCCACAGCTCTCCTTCACCTAGGACGTTGTTAAGTGTGGCTAGAAATTCCAATCTTCTAATCACCTGGTCTTTCTGATGACTGATCCCATGCTGAATCTACCTAGAGGCCCTTCCCTAAGTCACTTCATTAGCATTAACTCAGATGTGATGAGAAAAGTAGGCTTAATAACAAAAGACACTCCTATTACCCAGGAAACACGAAGCATTTTTAGGAGCTCTGTGTCAGGAACAGGGGACAAAGACCAAATATATTTTCATATTATGCCACACTTCCACACAGGAGTATAGAGAGTATTAAATTGGCACTCTATTGAAGAGTGTTTTATAGCTTCTAAAATGACAGATGGTGCAAATATTTAGAATATTTTCAATAATGAACATGTATATATGCTACACTAGTGCAGCAGCTCTGCTACCTTATCAAGTTTACTGACTCTAATGAGCAGAAAGCTTTGGTTTTAATGGTTTTAATTGTTCTGACCTGACATTTATTTCTTTGACTGTCCCCTCATCATTTGGGAGAAAAAGTTCCCAAATATTATCCCTGATACTTGAACTTACTGATGTGCAAGGTAAATTATAATAGACAAATTAATACATTATTGCCAGATAAATAGTTATCAACGAACTCCATCAATCAACAGCCTGCCAAAGACCAACCACTTTCATGACCTTGATATTGATACTAGTATGAAAATTTGTAAAAGGAAATCTCATTCGGAATGGAGTGGGGAGGCCAGCAGGGGGAGCTCTCATGCACTGTCGTTCCTCATCAATTTTCAGACTGTATAGAGACTCACCTTGCAGAGAGATGAATACTACTTTATTGTACCTACTACTTTACTGTACTTCTAGAAGAAGGAAGACAGGCTTTCCTCCTCTCCGGCAACAGCCCAGTCAATGATACACTGTCACAACTCAACCAATGAGAAGCCATTTCCAACTTCCAGTTCACTCAGTGGACCATTTATAACAGACTTCCCAATGTCCCCCTTTCTTTATATAAGAGCAATCCTCTCCTTTATTCTTTGGACTTGGCTATGGTTTTGCCCTAGTTTGCTTGTCCTAGATTTCAATTCTCTGTTACTCAATAAACTCATTTTTTGCTGTTTTATTTGTAAGGTTAACTCTAGAGATTGATGATCCAATCATGGCAGGTGTTAATATGTTTGGTTATAAAGAATTAAAGATGTGAATAGTTCTGCACTTGAATCGCCATACCTCACATTTCAGGTTGATGGGGAAATACAGACAAACATTCAGACATCTTTTCAAGTCGTCAGCTATTTGAAACATTTGGAGTATTTTTATTGATATGATTTTTGTTTGTGGTGTAGTTTCTTTGGGTTCTCACATAAGATACATAGCATTACAGAAAACCAGTATAAAGTCATTTCCTTTCTGCCTTATTACAAAATTTCTAACACCTTTTTCTTTTTTATTTTGGATGTTTTGTGTGTTTGTTAGTTTAAAAATCAACATTCTCCTCTAAGGAATATAAAGTTTTGTAGTACTTCCTGTAACAGCTGTTCTGAACTGAGAGACACATCTTTTTTAGCTATATATTTAAGAATCTTTTTTTTTTTTAATTTGGGAATTACTTTTTGTTTCTCCATTTTCTATTAGACCAATCAAGACCTTGATCTAAATATCATGAAGTGAGCACTGTTCATATTTGCCCATAATTTCCCATTGATTGCATTTCTGTGTAAGCTTGTAGTCACTAAATGTTACCAATGACCTCAGGTAACCACAGCAGCAAAGAATCCACATTCTGTCTTTCCTGATATTCCACGATGCCTTGATAACCATCACTAACTCATTTTCTCCCCTACTAGTCATGTTCCTCTTCCTCTTCTCTTGGCTCTTTACTAGGGAAAGTTGCATTTTCTTGATACATTTAAGTTTCTCATTTTAATTTTCCAGAGATAAGTAGTAGTACACTCTGGAAGGTGACTGAGTGGACCACAGACCAGACTCCCTCCTAAGTCCTACAGGGATCTCTAGAAGAAATAGACACAGACTAGGAGTCAGAAACACAGAAAATACAAATTCTGATCTTGTTACTTCTACCAACCAACCAGCTGTGAGACTATGAGTGAGTCATTTATCCTGTGTGAGCTTGAGCCAACGAATGTTTAAAATGAAAGGTGGATCTTACGGGCTCTTCACACTATTCCCTCATAGGGGCTAAATGCAGAGGAAAATTATATGTTCCAGACAAGTGTTCAGTAAAGGCCTGCTGAGATTACTGGCCACTGTCTTTACTTGTCACACAAGGAATGCCTGAGTCAGAAAAGTCCACACAGTTAAGGGTCTGAGTATTAACCTTCTCATATAACTTGGCCTCAAGCTGTGCTGATTTCCATAGACTGACAATTGTTTAGATCAAGAATAACTGTTCTGTAATTCACAGCCTTGTCAACCTGGAAGAAATTCTATAAAAATATTTCAGCCAATTCTGCTTAAGTAGTTGTAGTAACTTGTAAACAGTTCCAACGAAGAACTGGATTCTCAGTGTTAAATCAGAGAAGGGCAGTATTTTGAAATAATAGAATCTTTAAATAAAGAAGCTACATTACATAGAAGATGGAACAATTTATTCATGGTAAAAGCAAATTTTGAGTTGGAAAATTCATTTATTCAAGGAATTTTCTGTTATTGTCAAATGTTGGATATACACCTGAAAGTTTTATAGTAAAAAATATTTTTCTAATTTGGGATTGAGAATTCCTCCCTGAACCTCACATCCCTCCTTTCCACTTCTCGTCTCCAAAGACATATAGATTGAATGTAGGTTCTTTAGCTACAAAAATATTTAAAAGCCACAAACCTACTGAGACTCATTTTTTAAAGCTATTTCTGAAAAAAGCCATGTAGCAGAAAGTCTAAGAGGCCATATATCTTACATGTTGGTACATCTAGATAAGAAAATGGGGTTACTAGGGATCCCGGCTGGAAATATTAAATCTGAGAACGTAAGTACAAGTCTCTTTCATCAAAAGCAGAGGCATTTTTCACTTAAAAATAAACAAATAATCAAAGACAATATTCAAATAGACAGAATCCATCCAGCCTCAATCTACACCAGCGGTTTTCAAGGAGCAGCAAATCTGCCCTTCAGGGGATATTTGGCACTAATTGGAGACATTTTCTTTGTTACAAGCAGGAGTGGAAGGTGCTACTAGAATCTAGTGGGTAGAGGTTAAACATTCTATAATTCATGGGGAATGATCTGTCAATAAGTCAATAGTGAAAATGCCAATAGTGATGTTGTTGAGAAACACTGTTCACATTGATCCTGATAGATGATAGACATCCAGATGCCTGGAAGGTGACTGAAAATTTGAGAGAATACCAGTGTTAAGATGTTAAAATCTGATGTGTCATGATGTGAACATCTGTACTAAGCTCAGAGATAATTTTTTTTCTCTTTACTCTTCTTTTTACCTTTTCCTGATTTATCATTCACCCATAATTCTTCTTGTGTTCCATACTGTCAAGGTTCAATAGCAAAAGCTAATCAGAGTGCCTCTTTTCCTTCCAGTCCTGAAACAATTCAGATGAAATCAATTATATGCCAAAGTTCCATTCTGAATATTTGGGCCAACTATTCTGTGTCTCTAAATTCTATTATTCTTATAATAGCTCTCAAAGTACAGATACTGCTAGTCACCCATCCTCTACAGGAATCTTACCACATTTATCTGGCATATCTATCTTCCTTGGTTACACACAATTTTTTTTTTTAAGCAAAAAACACATTAAGAAGCCAATTAACTCCAGATTAGTCAGAAGACAACTAACATAGGATTACAGGTTTACAATTCTGATATTGATATATATGTGTAATGGATTTGAACAATTAAGTAAATAAATACTAGCAAGTGAGAATCAGGTTTCTCATTGTTGGAGATTACAGTTAAGCAAGGGAGAAAAACTGAAATGAGTCAGTTGTTATAGGATTAGATTCAGATACATCAATATGAATTCATGTTTAATTTAATATTAAATTAATTAAATTAAATCTGTATTTTATATACAGATAGGGTTTTTTAAAAAACTATAGATATGTGTGCTTCCATGAGTTAGTGTCATACATATATTTTCTAGATCTGTCCATTGAGAGAGCCCAGAAGCAATGACACTGCAATAGAAATGAGCACACCCAGTGCCTAGAACTTGGCTTCAAATGTCATTCTTCAATAAAAGGAACCAGGACTCCTTGGAGAAACAGCTGATTCTAGGGCTGGAGAAGGGAATATACAAGATAAACTTGGGTATCTTTGTAGTTCCAGGAAGTAAGAAAGTGTTCAAAAACAAAATAATGGGAACATGTAAAAGTGACACAAGAGCCAAACTGAAGAAGTTTACAATGATCAAAACTAGAACACTTTAAACAACAAAATAAAGAAGTGCTGGATTATAATACAAAGTATAAAAGAAAAATCCATGTGTGCTACTCTTAATAAATTGCTTCCAAACAGTAGAGGGATATGGGTGTGTGTGTGGAGGGAGGGTGACTTTACAGTAGAGAAACCTAGAAAACACTACCTCAGCCATATAATCACGATTTGATTCATCAGTGAACAGTCATGTCAATAGCATGTACATTTAACATGATGGTGTGAGAACAGAGCTTCATCTCTGTGATCATTCTCCCATTTCTTTCAGGGTTATTCAGTGAAGGCAGTTTTTGAAACTGAAAAACATTAAAACTGACTCTACAAGCTAATAAGTAGGAGAGTGAGTCAGTAAACTCTATAGCACCATGTAGTAGTAAAGAAAAAACAATAAAAAAGAAGAAAGGACAAAAAGAATGAGTTAGATATCCATGAACTGATACAGAATGATTTCTGGATTATATTTTTTTAAAAGATTTTATTTATTTACTCATGAGAGACACACACAGAGAGAGGCAGAGACACAGGCAGAGGGAGAAGCAGGCTCCATGTAGGGAGCCCAATGTGGGACTGGATCCTGGTACTCCAGGACTACGCCCTGAGCCAAAGGCAGATGGGCTTAACCACTAAACCACCCAGGTGTCCCTGGATTATAATTTTTAAAGGAAAAAAAAAAACATACCATAGATACCAAGATGCCAAGGGCATCTATGGTATATTACCTTTCATGCAATAGTTTTTTTTTAATAATAAATTTATTTTTTTTGGTGTTCAATTTACCAATATACAGAATAATATCCAGTGCTCATCCCATCAAGTGCCCCCCTCAGTGCCCATCACCCATTCACCCCCACCCCCCACCCTCCTCCCTCATGCAATAGTTAAGGCAATATAAGGACATATACATTTATCTGTTCATTTATGCAAAAGAAACTGTAGGAAGAAAAAACCTGAAATGAATGCAATTAGCTACTAATGAACGGTACTGGGTTCTTGGGTATACATATGGTGGAAAAAATGAATCCTGACTGGACATCCACATGCAAAAACATGACTCTAAACACAGGCCTTCCACCTGTCACAGAAAGTAATTCAAAATAGATTATCAATTTAAACTATAATAAAACTACTAGAGGATAACATAAGAGGAAATACAGGTGACCTTGGACTTGATATTGACTTTTAATATATAAGACCAAAAGCATAATCCATGAAAGAAATGAAAGGATAAATTGGACTTTATCAAGATGAAAAAACTTCTACTATGCAGAAAACACTACTCAGTGAATGAAATGACAAGCTACAGATTGGGTAAAAATCTCTGCAAAACAACAGTCTTATAAAGGACAAGAATATGAAATATAAAAAATAACACTTAGAACTCAACAATGTTCAATATGAATGTTGAAAAATATATAATCAAAAATTTTAAATATGTGAAGATACATCTCATCAGAGAAGATATCTAGAAGGCAAAGAAACATATGTAAAGATGTCCAACAACATATGTCATAAAGAAATCATGATTTAAAACAATGAGATATCTCTACACATCTATTAGAATGGCTAAAATCTAAAATGTTGACAACATCAAATGCTGGTGAGGATGTGGAGCAACAGGAACTTTCATTTATTCATTGCTGATGGACATGCAAAATGGTACAGACACTTTAGAAGACATTTTTTAAACAAAACTAAGCATACTCTTACCATATGATCAGCAGTTGCACTGATTTGTACTTATTAAAGAAGTAGAGAACTCCCTACAAAAACCTGCACAGAAATGTTTATAACAGCTTTATCCATAATGGCCAAATTTGGAAGCAACCAAGATGTTCTTCAATAGTGGATGGATAAATTGTGGTACATCCATACAACAGAATATTATTCAGTAATAAAAAGAAATGAGGGCAGCCCCAGTGGCTCAGTGGTTTAATGCCGCCTTCAGCCTGGGGTGCGATCCTGGAGACCCGGGATCAAGTCCCCCGTCGGGTTCCCTGCATGGAGCCTGCTTCTCCCTCTGCCTGTGTCTCTGCCTCTCTCTCTCTCTTTCTGTGTGTGTGTGTCTGTCATGAATAAGTAAATAAAATCTTTAAAAAAAATTAAAAAGAAATGAGCTATCAAGCTACAAAAAAAAAAAAAAAAAAAATGGAAGAAATGCATTCCATTAAGTAAAAGAAGCCAATTTTAAAAAGCTTTATAACTCCAATGTATATTATATTCTGAAAAAGGCACAAGTAAGAATATGATAAAAGTTCAGTGGTTCTGGGAGTTCAGAAGAGGAGAGGAAAGGCATGATGTGAAGCCCAGATCTTTAGAGAAATGAAACTATTCTCTATGTTACTGTAATGGTGGATTAGTGTACAATGTCAAATCCATAGCATGTACAACAGGGAAGAAGGAACCTTAATGTAAACAAACCTTAGCTAATAGCATTGTATTACTGTAGTAATTATATTATTACAATATTGCGTTGGCTTATAAATTGTAACAAATGTGCTACCCCAATGAAAGATGTCAGTAACAGGGTAATCTACAGGTGGTTGGGAGGAGATATGTGGAACTCTGTTCTTTCTACTCAATTTTTCTGTAAACCTAAAACTGCTCTAAAAAATAAAGTGTATTAATTTATTTAAAAATTGAATATTGATCACTACTAACATCATATGTATAAAAGATAGTTTCCTTGTTAATTCATATTTAAAGGTAGAAAGTAAACAAAGTTGATATAAAATAAAAGATTGTCTTCCCAAACTTGGGTTAGGAAGAGATTTCTAAAATAGGACCCACAAAGTACTATCATAAAAGGATATTGATAAGTTGGATATGATTAAGAACTCTTCTTCATCCAGGGACGCCTGGGTGGTGCAGTTAGTTGAGCATTTGACTCTTGGTTTCATTTCAGGTCATGATCTCAAGGCCATGGGATTGGGCCACTTTAGGCTCCAAATTAGGCATGGAATCTGCCTGAGATTCTCTCTCCCTGTCCTTCTCCTCTGTCCCTCCCACTCCTGCTCTCTCTCAAACAAAAACAAAAACAAAAACAAAAACAAAACCTTTTGTTCATCCAAACATACCATTAAAAAGATTAAAATGCATTCCACAAAAGGAAAGAAGATATTGCAATATATATTGAACAAGACTCACTTTCAGAATATAAAATAATTACAGATCTATTTAAAAAAAGGATAAGAAATTTTTTTTAAAAATGAGCAAAGACTTAAACAAGAACTTTGAATGGGCAGGATATTCAAATGGCCAAAAAACATGGAAAAGTGCTCCATCTCTGCAGTTACCAGGGAAATGTAAATGAAACAACAGTACACCACCACAACACACACACACAAAGTGGCTAAAATTAAAAAGATTGAAATACCCAGTGTTGGTAAGAACACGAAACACTTGCTCTCTTATATTCTGCTCGTTTACTGAGGAAATTAGTGAAATAAATTGTAAAGCTATTGGCAATATCAAGTAAATGAATCTATGCATTCCCTTTGAACCACCAATTCAACTCCTAGATATTTATCAGTAAAAACGTATACATACATTTGTAATGGCTCCATGCTAGAAAAATCCAAAATCTTCATTCACAGTAGAATGAATAAGTAAACTTGTCATATATTAGAAAGTGGAATACCATATAGCAACAAAAGTGAATGAACTTTATTTTTAAAGATTTTATTTACTTATTTATATTTATTTATTTGACAGAGAGAGAGATTGAGAGCAGAAGCAGGGGATAGGCAGAGGCAGAGGGAGAAGCAGGCTATCTGCTGAGCAGAGAGCCAGGACCCTGGGATCCTGACTTGAGCCAAAGGCAGACACTTAACCAACTGAGCCACCCAGGTGTCCCAAAAAGGAAGTGAACTTCTATTACAAGCACAAACACTGATGAATCTTATGCAGGCACAATATGGAATGAAAGAGTCAAGTGATAAAAGAATATATGCTCTTTGACTCCATTTTAATAAATCACAAAAGCTAGTAAAGTCAATTCTATACAAAAAAAAAAAAAAACACAACAGAGATAGATTTACCTTTGGGAAGAGGGAAGCATGTATCCTGGGAGGGAACATGGTGTCTCCTGAGGTGCTGGCTTGTTTCTTCATCTGTGATTACAAGGTATGCTCACCTAGTAAACGTTCATTGCATACACACTTAATGATTTATAGATGTGTTTGTACATATATAAAATTGTAATAAAGATAATGAAAAGGTTAATATAAAATAGAATCAACCTTTATTCACAGATTTTTGAAAAGTAATTTGTGTTGGTATTTAACTTTGTTTAGGTCATGGAATTGAGGGATTAGTTGGCTTAGATAAGATTAACATAGATGATTCAATTTTTCTATAGAATACTTTAGAAGAAAATTTACTGTGGTTTTGAAAAAAAAAATAAGGGTCAGTTTTTAGTAAAATGTTTTATTAAGTAAGGTAACATGAAAGGCAAAGAAAAAGCAGAAGAAAAAATGTATATGAAAAATGAGAGAACAGAAGAGGAAAAAACGAAAAGAAAGCCAGGAAACCAGCAAAAACTCCTCCCCACCACTTTACCTTGAAATTTATTAAAATCAACTAAGTTTCTATTTTTTTTCTAAATATAGAAAAGCAATTTGACTTGGTATATGTTTAATTTGCAAAGTTGAAATTTTGAATTTAGAAAGCAAAATATGAATAAAAATCTTCCTAGAATTCTGGTAAACTTATCTGAAGTTTTTTTTCCCTCTCCCTACAGGGAGTAAAAACATCTTCTTGAAGAGCTAATCTTACTACCGGGTCATATATCTTTGTATTTAAAAAAACAAAACAAAACAAAAAAAAAACTTAAAACTATAACAAATAGTTAAATATGTATGACAAATGTTTGAATCGTTCCATTGTTGCAAATTACGTCATGGTCAAGTTAGTTAACTCTGGCCAATGTAGCCTCTCCTAATTATTTTTTCTTATGCTATTCTCAAACAACCTAATATGTCTGATACAGAGAAGAGAGGAGAAAACAATTTACTTCTCTTTTCTTTAATCTCTTTAATGTCTAAAGGTATTAAGAACATAATGGAAATTATACTGAAGGATTTTCAAAGACTAACAAAGAAAGGGCTAAGTAATCCGTGAGTGATCAAAGAGAAAAGTGTATTATTTCCATTAAAATTTGAAAGTCAAAAGTTTCAAATTCACTGTCTGAAGATTTTCTAAAGGAGTCACTGTTTCATTGTTTTCTTGTTAAAAAAAGTTGCTGATGGCCACGTTGGTAGAAAGTATTATGTGTTGGACTACATGATGAAATAAATTTTCTCTCAAACTCTTAAGTCTCAGATGCAGCAATTCTTTAACCTGCTAGCTGATGTTTGTGCTATCCAAGTGAAACATAAAGGACAGAATAGCAGAAAGATAAAAAATACTGTGCTTCAGAATACTGATTTACTAAATAAATGAATCTTTTTTTCAACTCACAGACGTCTTCAACAACCCACTAACCAGTCAGAAATTCCCTTTCTTGAAATTTTAACATTGTCGAAGACAAATTGAATATAAAGGACGTATGTTTCCCACCTTATTGGGGGCCATGAGTGTCTATACTGCTGGTGAGCCTGTGCTCCTTACTTATGTGCAGAGCTGTGGTTAGAACTTGTGCTTATCCACTGGAAGGTGCTCACAGGTTGCCAGACTCTACCAAGAAAAGCAACCTGAAGTAGGATGAAGGATGAAATGAACAGAGACAGTGTCACTCAGTATCTGATCGCTATAGCTCTCAGGGAAGGCTGAACATATGTTGGACCAGGTGGGTCTTCATCTGTCGTGCAAGAGGGCAGAACAAATTCCTCAACATTACACCATCATGCAGCATGGATTAAGAAATGCTGTAGTGAGAAAAGGGA
Organism: Canis aureus; assembly: GCF_053574225.1. Classification (NCBI taxonomy): domain Eukaryota; kingdom Metazoa; phylum Chordata; class Mammalia; order Carnivora; family Canidae; genus Canis; species Canis aureus. The sequence continues at coordinate 16,557 of NW_027554660.1, forward strand.
AAACTCACTAGGCCAAGGTCAGGGAAGCAGAGATGCAAGGGTGCCATCCTCACTGCCCTCCTACTCTCATTACCCCCATAGAGATGTACAGCAGGCCAGGACGTCTGCTGGGCACAGTTTAGGTTTCTTTCAGACACAAGGATCCCTGCCCCACTGAAGGTCCCTCTTCTTATTCTGCAGGCCTGAGAAAGCAAGTTTAGCAGTCAGGAAATAGACCTCTGAGGGCCTGATTGCCTGGATCGGAGTGCCAGCTGTTTCTAGGACTGACTGGAAGGACAGCTGCCCAGCTCCTGGAAGCTCTGGGTGTGAGGGATATTACATTTCCACTAGAGGAAGACAGCCACTCCCCGCCACCACAACCCCCACAGCTGGCTCATTGCCAGCCAAATCCATGAATTTCCAGGGTCACGCTGTGATGGTTCAGCTCCCTCACTACAGAGTAGAGATCCCTGTTCTCAGCTTCCTTACTTGACCTTTTCGTCTCTGTACCAAAATCCTTTATAATTTTGGCAATCTATCAGTCTTCGAATTAATTATGTGTTTTCATTCACAGGGTCCCCTACAACTCAAAATGATGTCTATATTCCAAGACCATCCTGTGAGAGGTGGCAGAATGAGAATCTAAAATTCAAATCCCATCGAGATCACTAAACATCTGTGACTTTAAAATAATGCCATTTTTGAAATTTAGCACATAATGTATTATTGGATATGGCCACTCTATTCCTTGCATGAATAACTCTGTTTTCCAAGTTTACACTGGAATTTCAACTAATCTAGCTTTGAATCCACCTGTTTTGGCCACACTATTCTTCATGAGTCAGATTACCTCTCTCTCTCTCTCTCTCTCTCTCTCTATATATATATATATATATATATATATACTCTTTTTTCTTTGCAAAAACAATTTTTTTTTTTGGTCTGGTCAGGTACCTTGCTAGCAGTAGGATACTCAGGGATGGATAGAATATGTTGTCTGCCCTCCAGGAGGATCTGATCTAATGGATGAGAGAAATGTAAGCAAGCACAGTTAAGGGTAAGTGGCTAAAGGATCATTTTTTGTCCTAAGCCCCATTTCTTTCTCTAAACCTTTTTTGAATTAAGTAGATGCAAGGAATTAGTTATAATTCCTATAAAATAAAATATAAAATATCTTTCCACTTACTTAGGGAGTTTTATCTGATATTTACAGTTTTTCTCATGTCAATCTTGCATATACTTTGTTGGGTATATACTTAAGTGTTTTAGCATTTTGCTGCTAATGTAGATGATATCGTGGTTTTAATGTCAAATTCCAATTGTCCATTACTATTATATTGTAATTAACTTTACATGTCAACTCTTTGTATCTTGAATTTCCTGTGATCACTTCTTAGTTTCAGGAAACTTTGTTTTGTCAATTGTGCATGTTTCTACATACACAATCAATGTCATTTACAGACACAATCTTATTTCTTCCTTTCCAATCTATACACCATTTATTTCATTTTCTTGGTCTTGTTGTATTAGTTAGGAGTTCCAGTTCAACCTTAAGTAGGAGTGCTGAGAAAGAACATCATTCTTTGTTCCTGATTTTAGGAGAAAAGTAATCTCTAGACCTTAAGTAGGATGTTAAGCTTAGCATTTGTCTGTCTGTCTGTTTGTTTTAGCTATAGGTTTTGTAAACATTTTATCAAACTGAAAGAGTTAGTCTTCACTCTTGGTTTGCTGAGAATTTGTATTGTGAATAGGCATTAGTTTTAACCAGTTTTTATTAATACATGATTTTTTCTTTAGTCTGTTGGAGTGATTAATTATATTACTTTTTGTATCTTGAATCAATGTTACCATGCATAAAAAGCAGTTGATTATTAGTATAATTCTTTTTTACGTTGTTGGATTTGGTATGCTAAAATTTTGTTGAAGAGTATTACAGTATTCAGAGGAATATTGATCTGTAGTGTTCCCTTCTTGGAATATCTTTATCTGGTTTTGTTATAAGGGTAATGCTGGTCTCATAGAATGAGTTAAAAAGTGTGACCTTTCTGTTTTATGGGAGAAATTCTAGAAAACTAGTATCATTTCTTACTTAAATATTTGGTAGAATTCACCTATGAAAACTTTCTTTGGGGAAGGGTATTAATTACTGACTCAATTACTTCATTAGATATAGGCCTATTAGATTATTTCTCTTGTGAGGAGTTTCTGTGCTTGGCACACAAACTTCTGGTAAATTGCGTCTTTATAGAAATTGATCCACTTAATTTAAATTATCAAATTTGGGAGCATGGAATTATTTGTAACATTCTTTTATGAACCTTTTAATGGACATGAGATTAATAGTGATCATCCTAATTTCTGATATTAATAATTTGTGCTTTCTCTCTTTTTCCTTAGTTGTCCTAACTGGAAGTTTATCGGTTCTTTGGTTAAAAAGATTTATTGATTTATTTGAGAGAGAGAGAAGGAGCACAGGCATGCAAGAGAGTTGAGGGAGGGGCGGAGGGAAAGAACCTCAAGCAGACTCCCCACTGCATGTGAGTCCAATTTGGGACTTGATCTCATGACCCATGAGATCATGACCTGAGCCAAAACCAAGAGTTAGATGCTTAAACTGATTAAGCCACCAAAACACCCCAGGTTTCAATTCTATTGTTTTTTCCACAGAATCAGATTTTGATTTGTATCGATTTTCTCTGTTGATTTGTTTTGGATGTCATTAATTTCTGTTCTAATTTTTATTATTTCCTTTATTCTGTGTGCTAAGTCTTAGGTTGCTCTTCATTCTTTAGTTTCCTAAGGTGGAAGTATGTTGTTTAATCTCTAAATACTTTCAGATATTTGGGCTGTCTTTCAGTTACTACTTTCTAGTTCATTTCATTGTACTGAGAGAAAACTTGGTATGATTTATATTCATTGGAATTTTTTGAGTTGTGTTTGTGACTCAAAATGTGGTCTATCTTAGTCAATAGTCCATATAAATTGAGAAGAATGTGTATTCTGCTGCTATTGAATGATATATTCAATAAATGTCAATTACATATAGTTGATTGATGGTGCTGTTCAGTTCAGCTGTATCATTACTGATTTTTTTGCCTGCTGGATCTGCCAATTATTGATAGAGGTGTGTCAAAATCCTCAAGGATAATAGTGGATTTGTCTGTTTCTCCTTGTAGTTTTATCCACTTTTGCCTCATTTATTTTGACACTCTGTCATTAGGTGCATACATGTTAAGGATTGTTATGTCTTCATGGAGAATTCACCCTTTTATCATTATGTAATGTTCCCCCTTTTTCTGATATTCTCCCTTGTACTGGATTGTGCTTTATCTGATATTAATATAGCTACTCTAGTTTTCTTTGGTTAATGTTAGCATGGTATATTTTTCTCTTGCTGTTTATCTATCTGTGCCTTTATATTTAAAGTGGGTTTCTTGCAGACAATATAGTTGGGATTTGACTTTTGTATCCACTTTGCCAGTCTTTGTCTTTTAGTTAGTGTCTTTATACCATTCAGATTTAAACTGATTATAAATATGATTGGATTAATGTCTTTCTTCCATGTTTGTAATTTTTTTCATTTGTTGAACTTATTTGTTCCTTTACAAAAACATTTTCTTTTTTTTTGTCTTCTCTTGTTTTAATTGAGCACCTTATATGAATTTGATATTCTTTCCTCTCAGAGCATATCAAAAAGAAGTTAAAAAATTTTTGATAGTTGGGGCATCTGGATTGCTCAGTGGTTAAGCATCTGCCTTTGGCTTAGGGCATGATCCCAGGGTCCTGGAGGGAGCCTGCTTCTCCCTCTGCCTGTGTCTCTGCCTCTCTCTTTCTCTCTTTCTCTCTCTCTGTGTGTCTAATGAATAAATTTTAAAAATCTTAAAAAAGGAAAAAGAAAAATTTTTACTTTCATTTAGTCCTTCTCTAATGCTCTTCCTTTATTTATTTAGATCCAAGTTTCTAAACTGTGTCGTTTTTCTTCTCTCTGAAGAACTTATTTTATAATTCTTGCAAGATGCATCCTCTTGGGATAAATTCCTCATTTTTGTCTAAGAAAGTCTTTGTTTCTCCTGTTTACTTTTGAAGGATAATTTCACTGGATACAGAATTTTTTTCTGTAAACATTTTAAATGTATTTCAGTCAGCTCCCTTTCTAGCTGAAATGATTTCAGATGAGAAGTCCAATGTAGTTTTTATCCTTTTTCTTATATAGATAAGATTTTTTTTCTTCTCTTGACTGAAACAGATGTTTTTTTCCTACAGTATTTACCATGAAAATTTGGTAGAGTTCTTAGGCATAAAATCTATGTAAGTCTGGGGATCCCCCATGCCCCCAATAGTTAGCTTTCAAGCTAGTCCACACTTAGCCTTTAAATATTTGTTAAAACGACCACATGAATGTCCCCACCAGCTATCGGATTTACTGTCTCCGAGGTCACTATACTGAACTCAGTTTTGATTCTTTTTATCCACTTCCCCCCCCCCAGCTTTTGGATGGATGTTTGCTATGGGATTGCAAATCTCTGATGAATCTAAGAAAAAGTATTGATTTTTAGTTGTTCAATTATTTTCCTTCCTGAGAGTACAAGAATAATGACTTCCAACTTCTTTACATGTGAAATAAAATTTTTTTTTTTTTAGAATCTGTCCAACTGGGATCAGTTTAGTAAATCTATTTTCTTTGAAAATTATTTATGACACCTAGGTTTCCTGTATCAAATTGGATTTTGTTAAACAAAGTTTAAAAATTTTTTTAAATTTCTTATCTCTATCTGTACTTATTGCATCTTTATATTTTTATGTTCTGTCTGTGAGTTTTACCTGAGTTTTCCCTCTTAATAAATTAATGTTTTATCTAGTATTTACCTAGTTATTTTTTGTTTTGTTTTGTTTTGTTTTGTTTGAGAAACAGTTCTTTGGCTTATTTATGCTTTTTACTTTATTTTTTGTGTCTTGCTTAAAATTGTTTTAATTATTCTTATAATATCTGAAATAGGATGCTAAATTCTTTTCGCTCTTTCTTTTCTAAACATAAATGTTTAAGAAATGATTTTTCCGGGATCTCTGGGTGGCACAGCGGTTTGGCGCCTGCCTTTGGCCCAGGGTGCGATCCTGGAGACCCGGGATCGATTCCCACGTCGGGCTCCCGGTGCATGGAGCCTGCTTCTCTCTGCCTGTGTCTCTGCCTCTCTTTCTCTCTATGTGACTATCATAAATAAATACATTAAAAAAAAAAAAAAAAAAAAAGAAATGATTTTTCCTCTGAGCACTGTTTTTATCTGACTTATTTTATATTTCAATGTGTAGCATTCCAATTAATTACTTAATTGCCTTCTGGATATTATATAATTTTTATTTTTATTTCCTCTTTGACCAAATAGTTATTGAAGAGATCTTTTTTAAATTTCTTTTTGTTGAGAGAAAGTCTCTCTTTTTGTTACTAGATCTGTTGCATTACAGTCACATTATTATTTATTTTATTTTTTCCAAGTTTTTGATGACAATATAAGGATAGTGTGCCTGTGTGTGTTGGTGATATGAATGTTTTTTAAGTTTTTAGTGGACATACTTTACATTATTAGGATATCTTATAAATTATGTTATTTTTATGTTATATAGATTTTTTTAATGGACTTTAAGAGGTGAATTGTGTTTCTGTCTATTCCTTTTTCTTCTATAATTATAGCTGTAATAGGATAAAGTATTGCTTAATGTAAGATGAAATTGTTCATAAAAATATTTCTCTCCTAAACAAGGAATAGATCATAAATAATAAACAATATTTCTAAGTCTAAATACATCTCTTTTATGTAAATGACCTAGCAATGCCAGGTGACTGTATCAAATATGCCAGTGTTTGTTAAACTTTTTGCCAAACCTATTGATCTTGTTATCTGGTATTAATAAGACAAATGGAATGGTGACACAAGTGTCCTATTTAGTCCTATAGTTAGGTGAACTTAACTCATTCCTACAGTCAAGTCAATTAGAGCTGGAAGTGATGTTATAGCCCTCTAATAGCCCCTCTAGTCTCATTTACAATGGAGGGACCCAAAATCATATAACTAGATAATAGTATTTTCAGAACTAGTCCAAAAAATTTCTCTTAAAAAATAAAGTTCTTACTCTCTGGAAGAGTCTATTTGCATCATAGCTTATGTTCTAGCTAGGTTATGGTGTATCAGATACACCATATTTGGGTGTATCTCCCAAACTTGTTTCAGAAAATAGGTTCTACTAAGAGCTCATACTGAATGGGTAATAAATTATCTAACTCTTACCCCTCTGGCCATAGACTATTGAATCAGTGAATTTATAGGCTGGATTTGTAAAATGAGCTTGTCAAAATAGATTCTTTCTCAGGAACTTGAAAAGACATAGAGGGAAGTTGAGGAATAGCAGTGGGCACTACAATGGATCCACCAGTGAGACAGACATGCACCCGAACCTTGACTGGTAGGTAGAAAGGAGAACAGGAATGATGCTAATAAGAAACAGGGATGGGGAGACCATAGCAACAGTGGCCATGAGAAAGAGAGAGAAGAATTGAAGAGCCTCAGTTCCACACCATTGTAAGACCTAACTGTTCAGCAATTTCTGGATTTTCATGAGACTATTATGAGTGCTTGATACTCTTTTCTGTTTCTTGAAATACCTTAAATCAGTTTATTTTTCTTGAAATAAAAGATCCCTATTGAGCTCTAGCATACTGAGCCAAAATAAACCAATAAAAGACTTGTGCCACATTTCTAAGCCTTTCTTCAGTGGGGTGAGGAAGGCATTGAAACTCAAAAATATAATTTTTGTATTTGGTGTAGGATTTTAAAGTGATATCAAAATTTCTTGGAGAAACACTTGAAAGGTAACATTCAAGGCATCTATTATTAATCTTTAGTAACCAGTCTACTTTTACATTAGCATCTTGGCAATTCAGGCAGAATAGCACTTGGCATAAAATCTTCCCTGTTCCTTCCTGGATGTGCTTGATGTATCTGACAGCTTAAACTTTAAACCAGTTTCACTTCTGCTTGGGTATATCTCCAAAAATAACTTTAAATTTACAGAGTCACCATTTTCTATGTTCTCTGGTAGTAATTGGACATATCAAGAGGATGGCTTCACATCAGGCTCGTGGTATATCCAGTAAATAAGCAGGGTCTCTGGGCTAAGATGGTAATATAGGTGACTCCTGAATGTCCCTCTCTCCATGGGCTCACCAAACATCTGGTTACACTCGGAGCAATTGCCTATAAGAGAAAACCAGACACTAGTTGAGTCACACTGACATACTGAACAATCAAATGGTACCCTTACCAAATGTGTGGGAAAGGCTGAGACACACTCTCACCATAAATCCCCCCCTGGTACAGTCTTATACAATCAGAAGGGAATACCCAATTCCCCACTTCTTTCTGAGTAGTGGAGAGCTTGAGCTGCATGTATCTAGTGCTCCAACTTTTAAGGCTGTCACTTGAAGGAAAAGCCCCCAAATCACTTTGCTCTGTGGGGATTTCATTCACAAGTCCTGAAGACTATAGCAGGTAAAAAGTAGCCATTGCTAGCAGGTACACCAGTTCACGGTAGGTAGTCTAGGATTCAGGCAAAAATAACAATCTCTTCAGTCCAGTCCTGGAAATGGTTTGACTACACACATTAAAGTCGTTGCCTGAGGGTCTGGTTTCTAATTAGTATACATCTAGGTATTGACTGAAGTCCTCCTCAAAACTTTAAAATAGCCACTAGGAACATCACCTACTTTCTCCCTCTAGTTCAATCCAGCAAAAGACACAAATTTATGGTTATCTTTCTGGAAGAAGCTTATCCACAAATCTCAAGCTCCAACTTCTATCATTCTTCTAATGGGGAAAGCCCCCAAATCACCTAGCTCTGATGGCCAGTGGGCTTGCATACATGAGCCCCACAACTATAGCAACCAAAACACCCCCCAAAAACCCAACCAGTTCTAAATCAGTAAAGGAACAGTAAATCCCCTGATTCTATACCAAGGATTAGGTTCAGCACAGAGAGAGTAGGTAAAAATACTCATCTCACACTTTCTCCATGGAAAGGTTTTGAGTATACACTGTATGGGTTGCTGCCCAAGACTCCAGCTTCTATTCAGCATATGTCTAGATGCTGACTGTGATTTTCACGTTTAAAATATGGATGCATCTTCAACCTGAACTACTCGGGAGACACTAAGAATACATATAGAAGCTTGGATGATCCCAAAGGCTTGAGAAGAAGCAGGAGCTCCAGCTGGGCTAGTTGAAAAGGTTTATCTCCTGCATGAAACCAGTCTTTCAAGACCGGGAAAAGTGGCCATTTTATTTAATACACAGACATTGACCCAGACTATCAAAATAAATGATGAAAGAGTAGGTCCCAACCAAAAGAACAAGATAAAGTAGAAACCAACCTTAAAAATGGATATAAGTGATTTATTCAATAGAGACTTCAAATTAATGGTCAGAAAAATACTTAGTTCAGGATAATAATGAATAAGCAAAGAGAATTTCAACAAAAAAATAGAGTGAGAGCATATTTTGGTGAACTGCTAGAAATCTGCAGTAAAAAAAATCACAACATAGAATCTAAATATATACAATTCTTATTTTTCAATCATACCTCAATAAAGCTTGAATAAAAAACACAAAAAGTAGTAAAAAAAATTTTTTTTTAAATAAAAGCGGATTACCAGCATTCCTACTGTGCCAGTTTAATTTGTTGTCCTCAGCTAGAAATTCACCCTTCAGTACCTGCTCTGATAGAATGAATTTCTCCTTTATGGTAAAGTGTTCTAGAGGGCAATGTGGAGAAAAGGAGCTCTTCTTCCTGGTTCTGGTACACTGAAATTATACTCTTTCTTGTGCCTGCTGCACTTCTGGTCAGTACTGCAAGACCGGGGGACATTCTACTACACTCTGCCTCAACAATGCTCTAAGTATGAAGTCTCTCAGTGAGACTGAGAGACTCTATATAGCCCTCACCTGGCCTTGGCAGTTGCTCCCTTCGGCTCCCAGGCCATGGACACATCATGTCTTGTGTTTGTCCCAAGGGTAGCATCTCAATTCCCTCTGCACACCTCCCAACTGCCTCAGTTCACCTGTGTCTTAAAGGATGCTTCCCATGGCCCCCACAGGATGGATACTATTCACCACAGGTCATGTGGCAATGCTGACCAACAGTGAGTAGGAATGCCTCTGTATACCTGACCACCACCTATACTCATCTGTGCCTCCAATGGTAAGTTCCTTCTTCCCATGACTGTGGTCCAGCTCTGGCCCAAGTAACCTAGCAAATGCCTGCACTCCTCAGTTGGCCACAACCTTCTTGTCAAGTGAGGTTTGCACCCCAGTCTTAAGGGAAGCACCTCTTCCAGGATTTTCCTTATTTAGACATTCCCTTCAGTTCTAAGTTACCCATTCACATTCTTTTATGTCTTTATCCTTCTATAATTTATAATTCTTTAGATTAAACTTCCTCTATTCAAATTACTGTGTGGCTTCTGTCTCTTGATCAAACCCAGACCAAGAAATTTACATTTTAATGATTCTGTAAGGATTTAATAAGTTAACTCAATCTAAGCACCTACTGCAGTTCCTGGCCTATAGTTAGTTTCTGATAAATGTTAACATTATCCTTACAATGATTACCATCAGCATCACCAAAATTATCTTTATCATCATTAAGAGCTGCAAAAGTGCCATGCTTCCTTTATTCAAAGAGTATATTCATGGTTTCCTTAAAAAAGTATTTGTTGAGAACTACTTAAACTTGGCTTTCCTGCACCAGGCCCCTGCTCCAACCCCATAAGTCACTGTTGATACTGTGAAAACCTGCTCCAATCTCACTAGTAGAGGAATTCACCTTAGTGTGACCGAGGCAAATTTAACTGCTCTGTATTTTAGTATCTTCATTTTTACAAAAGGAGTATAAAGCTTGCCCTTCCTACCCAGTGAATAAAATAAGTTAATCCTTTATGTAACAAAGCATATATAATTCTTTATGTAACAAAACTCAGAGTCTAAAGTGCTGTCCCTAAATGAGACCTTATTACTATGGTAGGATAGTCCATTTAAAAAGAAATGTCCCCTGTAGCAAAAAGAGTTCCCATGCTATCTGCCTTTTGATTAAAAGTCAGTATAATGGATTTTGGATGGTTCACTTTTGAATACAAATCAGCTGTACCAGGAATCTCTCTCTCTTTTTTTTTTCCTTCAAAGTTTCACCTTGTGTTTCTGTGTATGAAAAACTCATCAAACCTCAGTAAAAGAGAAAATTCAGTCCTTGTGGCCTAGAAATGTTGGAATTACTATAGATACTGTAGGGGGATTAACAGCTAAAAAATAAAATAACTTCACCAATGTATGAAAGGGGAGGTCATACCCAGCCCTTCCAGGTGAATAAAGAGGGACCAGGATGGATCAAAATGAGACAGTTGCTTCCACAGTGTTTAGTGGAATAGAACATGATGTTTAAGCTCCCTAGATTTTTAAAATCATCCTGTCATTGCCTTACTTACTTTGTAAATACTGCCCATGTTACATCAAAAGGCTTCCCCTGCCATTCAGCTCCACCAACGAGTAACAATATGTGTTTTTTTGTGTTTTGATTAAGTGAACTAAACATAATCTACATTATTATTATTCTTTTTAAAAAAATGTATTCATCCTCTAATATATACTGAATGTCTTTTACTGGCTTTTAAAAAACCTTATATTGTAGAATAACTTATAGAGGAACAGCATAAGTGACCCTACCAAACTAATCCTATTCCATGATATAAAAATATGCTACAGGAAATCATATGTAAGGAGGAAGAACAATGGTACCTCATGTACAGAAATATGAATGTGATCATTTAACAGAAAAGGAAAATAATACAAATTTTAATTGCTTCCAAAGGAGGCTAGATTTTTTAAAAATAGAAGCCTTTTTTGTTTTTATAAACATTTTTATAGGCTTGGATATGTAACAGAGAGCCTGAAGGTGAATTAGAGAATAAATCTGAAGAGAACTGAATACTTGATCATACTGCCTAAGAAGAATTGGAAAACATTATGGGAGATTCATCAGGAAGATAATAGGTAGAAAATAGAAATATGAGAAGAGAGAAGACCCAGGCAGATTCTAATGGTTGACACATCTTTGAATAGGCAGCTGCCATGGGATGCCTGGGTGGCTCCATCAGTTAATCATCTCCTTTGGCTCAGGTCATGATCTCAGGGTCCTGGGATTGAGCCTTGTGTCAGGCTCCCTGCTTAGCAGGGAGCCCACTTCTCCCTCTTCCTCCTCCTCTCTCAAATAAATAAATAATCTAAAAAAAAATAGGCAGTGAAACTCTCTGATGACGATAAGTCAAAAGATTTTAAGAACTCTGCAGAGCTCAAATTGCTGTTGGCAATTTGGGTGCACACTTTTGGCATGAGTATGTGCAAATTGAGGAATTCTAAATTTTACTTCAGGGTCTAGACTGATACAATGAGTATTAGAAATAATCCAGAATAAGGGAGAAACAAATAAGAGAAACAAAGAAAGTCTAAATGCCTCTGTTCTGACAAAATATCAGTAAAAAAGGCAGAAACCATGGAGGCCAGAAGACAGTGGCTGATTTATTAAAAGTGAGAAAGAAAAGAAAGTTAAAAGTCAATCAAGGATTTTGTATTCAAGAAAACAATCCTACAAAAAATGAAAAAGAAATTAAGTAATCCCAGATAAATAATAGAGTTCATTAGTAGCAGACTTGTCCTACAGGTAACACTAAAGGCAGGTTTTTATTTTGAAAAGAAAGAATGCTAGACAGTTATTTGGATCCATATGAAGAATAAGGAGCACCAGTAAAGATAACCACATAGGTAAATATAAAAGATGGTATGAATATGTTTTTTTGTTTGTAATTGTTTTTCTCTATTTGACTTAAAATGCAAATACATACTGCATACTGTAATAACTGTAAGTCTAAGTTGATGAGAACAATGTATAAAGATATATTTTGTGATGGCAAGTGGGGAAAGGTCTATAAAAAGACAAAGTTTTTGTATAACATTTAAATTATTCCAGTAGTGATCCAAACAAGATTACAGTAAATTAAGATGTTGGCTATAATCATCAAAGAAATCATTAATAATTTAACTCAAAAATGTATGGTAAAAGAAATGATGAGAGAATTAAAATGCTTCACTAAGAAAATATCTTCTTAACAAAAAAAAAAGGCACTAATTGAGGAAGTGGGGAACAGAAAAGGTGTAAGATATATAAGAAACAGAAAGCAAAATGGCATACCTAAATCTGACCTTATCAGTAATTACATAAAATGTAGAAGTATTAAGCCCTACACTTAAAATGAAGAATAATAGAATAGATAAAAAAGACAAAATCAACTACATATTGTATAGAGGAAACATAGTTTAGATTCAAGGACACAAATTGGTTGAAAATAAAAGGTTGGAAAATGATTTACCATGCAAACAGTAACCAGAAAAGAGCCCGAAGAGCCATGCTAATATGGCAAAATAGAATCTAAGACAAAGATTATTACTAAAAACAAGGGCATATTGTTATATTTGTAATGTAATGATAATGATAAGAAAATATAACAAATACAAACATATATGCACCAGACAACAAATTTCCAAAATACATAAAGCAAAGACAGGTAGAATTGTAGGGAAAAATGGACAATTCAACAACAATAATTGGAGATTTCAGTAAGCCACTTTGAATAATAGATAGAATATCTAGGCAGAAGAGCAACAAGGAAATACAAGACCTAAATTGGTCTACAAACACAGACCTAACAAACATCCATAAAACACCCAATAACAACAGATGCACATTCTTGTCAATTGCAAAGGAATGTCCTCCAGAATAGAGCATGTGTTATGCCATAAAAAAAATCTCAATAAATTCAAAAGGCTTGAAATCATGAAAAATATATTCTCCTACTGTATTGGAATGAAATTGGGAATCAATAGCAATAGGAAATTTGAGAAACTCACAGATTTGTGGAAATTAAGTATACATCAAAATAATCAATGAATCGAAGAAGACATCACAAGGGAAATTAGAAGATATTTTGAGATAATTTATTTACTTTTTAAAAGATTTATTTATTTATTCATGACAGACATCGAGAGAGAGAGAGAGAGAGAGGCAGAGACATAGGCAGAGAGAGAGAAACAGGCTCCTTGGAGGGAGCATGATGTGGGACTCAATCTCAGATCCTGAGATCAGGCCCTGAGCTGAAGGCAGATGTTCAACCGCTGAGCCACCCAGGTGTCCCAATATTTTGAGGTAATTTAAAACAAAGACACAACATACCAAAACTTACAGGACACAACAAAAGTGGTGCTGAGGGAAATTTGTACTGTAAATGCTTGAATTAAGAAGAAAGATTTCAAATGAATAACCTAGACTTCCTTCTTGAACCATTAGAAAAGGAAAAGAAAACTAAATCCAAAGCAAGAAGGAGGGAAATAATGAATACTACAGTGGAAATTATTAAAATAGAGAATGAAAAACAATAGAGAAAAATCTTGAAAAACCTTGTCTTGATGAGCACTTGAAACTAATAAAGCATTGTATGTGAACTGCACTGGAATTTTTTTTTTTTTAAAAGAGCACCTTTTGTTACATTATTCAATATCTCATCTATACACATATATTGAGCAATTTCTCCTGGAGTCCTGCATGTGGAATGTATTTTTTAAAAAATAGAAAAAAATTAAGTAAACCAAAAGCTGGTTCTTTGAAACAATTAACAAAATTGACAAAATTTTAGCTAGATTAACCAAGAAAAAAGAAGGCTTAATTTTTTGAAAAAGAGATTTTTTAAAAATTTATTCATGAGAGAGGCACACACAGAGAGAGAGTGAGAGCGAGCGCGAGAGAGAGGCAGAGGGAGGATCAGGCTCGGCTCCATGCAGGGAGCCTGTTGCGGGATTCGATCCCGGGTCCCCAGGATCAGGCCCTGGGCTGAAGGCGGCGCTAAACCACTGAGCCACCCGGGCTGCCCAAGAAGGCTTAAATTACTAAAATCCAGAATGAAAGTAGAGATTTTACTACTAATCTTCCAGAAATAATAAAGATTATAAGGAGATACTCTCAGAACCACAATGAAATGCCACTTTGCACCCAACAGGAGAGCAACAATTAAAAAGTTGGACAATAACAAATACTGGCAAAGATGTGGAGAAATTGAAAGTCTCACAGGGTGCTGATGAGGATGTAATATGGTGCAGCTACTTTGGAAACACTTTGACAGTTCCTCAAAAATAAAACAGAATTATCATATGTATTGGTTTGGTAGGGCTGCTTTCACCAAGTAGCACAAACTGGGTGACTGGAACAACAGAATTTTATTCCCTCACTGTAGGGGTAGAAGTCTGACATCAAGGTGTCCACAGGGCTGCTTCCTTCTGAGGACTGTGAGGAGAATGTGTTCCAGGCATTTTTTTCTCCCAGTTTCTGGTGGTTTGTGGGGAATCTTTTGTGTCCCATGGTTTATGGATATATCATCCCAAGCTTTGCCTTCTTGTTCACATGACATTTTAGCCTATGTGCCTGTATCCAAATTTCTCCCCTTTTGTTGGACAGCAGTGCTCTTGGATTAGCAACCAACATGACTGTATATGAATTTGTCTTAACCACCTTAATTATAACTTCAATAATCCTATTTCCAAGTTAGATCACATTTTGAGGTATGAGTACTAGGAATTCAACATAAACATTTTTAATGGGGGTAGACACAATTTAATCCCTAACACCAGAGGTTCCAGCCACTTCACTGCAAGGCATATGCTCATAAAAATATGTTTATATAGGAACTTGTACATTAATGTTTATAGCAGCACTATTCATAATAGCCAAAAACGTAGAAACAATCTAAACCTCTGTCAGGTGATGAATACATAAACAAAATACAGATGTATAATTGAATTATTATTATTCAGGCATAAAAAAGAAATGAAGTTTTGATATATGCTACAACACAGATGTACATTTTCTAACTGTAAGAAGCCAGACACAAAAGGCTTCCCATTGTATTACTCCATTTTTTATGAAATGCCCAAATAGGAAAATCCATGGAGACAGTAAAAAAATTACTCTTTGCTGCAGGATGGTGGATAGGAAAGTAAGGAGTAACTGTAAGAGGAGTATGGATTTCTTTTCAGGTGCTAAAAGGCTTCTGGAATCAGCCAATGGTGATGGTTGCACAGCCTTGTGAATACACTAAAAACCATTGAGTTGTAGACTTAAAATGGTGAATTTTGTGGTATTAGAATTATATCTCAACAGAAGTAATTATTAAATACATAAATGTCTTGATTCTTTATGATTCTTATTCCTTAGTGCAGCCATCCTCAAGATAAGCTGTACTTACTGCTGTGTTTTAAGGGCATCCCTGCACCCTTTCAATATATTTCCCTCTTGCATACAATAGATTATGAAAGTTATCTAGTTGCAATCCAGTAGTTGTAATTAGGAATGGAACCATGGGACACAAGTTTAAGGCAGTTTGAAGTGAATGACTGGGCATTTCAATGAGCAATGCAAAAGGAATTATATATGCAGTGGGGAGTTATTAAAGTATTCTGAACAAAAGTCCAGTATGTCTCGAACAGTCCTTATGGGAAGATTAATTTCAACTAGTGAGTGGCATGAATTACAGGCATATCCTTCCTGCCCTTAAACTGCTGTAGGAGCAATTTGTCAAGTACATTACTTTCTACAACTGCTATATGGGATTTTTCATCTGGAATGATTTCTAGGCTCTGATTATGGGTGACAGAAGAACTATCTGCTTATTTTGATAAAAGAAAATTACTTTCTTCAGATGTCATTTTTGTCTAATGGGAAATTCTGTCCTAGATATCATAGCACCAAATTTTAGAGTAGGAAGAAAAGGTTTAGCTCAATTTGCATATTTTTTCCAGATATTTAGTTTTTCAGGGTCATAAAATGATTTAATTTTTTAATATTTGGCTTGGTGAAAAAAACTTCTTAGAAATTTGTATATATTCAGCCCGCTCTTTTTTCCTCTTTATTTTCAACTTTCGATCAGTCTGAATAATTTAGGCTTAATTTTATTTAGTATGCTTATATTTTATTTTTGCTTCTTGTGTATGTTTTATTTTTCTTCATAGATTATAATCTTTGAAGTTAGGCACCTTACATTGTACTCATTTATTATTTAATTCTTCACAGTGGTGGAAAGATTATTATGCATAGACTTCCTTCTCAGTGAAGGCTGGATTATGAGTGAATGGATGCAATTCAAGTTGTTGAATGCAATTCCAGAAGGTCTAGGTTTAACTCCTATGTCATTGATCCCTTAATCTCCTGAAAGATCTCAAGAGTGTCTGATAAATGAGCAGAATGCTGGAGAATATGACCTGTTCCAGGTTTGTAGTTATGAGAAGGGGAGTTTTGAGGTTAAATATTGGTGGACAATATTTGTCTGAACAAAGTGAATCAGGTTTCCTTGTGTGGCATAGCAGTTAGTTTCTCAGAGCTGTGATACGCCAGGCTGCACTGTGATTCTCCAGAAGTCGAGGATCTGACTCAGGTCACTTCACTCAACAACTTCTGAAATAGTGCTTTATATAACATCCTTTCAGAAATGTTTATCTACCTTTTAACTTTTTAAATCTTGATTTCCAGATTTCTGTCTCTGTTAATGATGGTGGCAGCAAATGCATGTACTTTTATCTTTTCTGGTCCCCAGTGACCCTGTTCATTCATTCAGAAGGAGTAGAGCTTCTAATGAAGATGCAGTTTTTTCATTATCTGAACTGTTTCCTTTAATGGTGTTGAGTGAAGTGCCAGCCCTTTAAGTCAGTGATTTCCACACAGAAATAAAACGATGTAGGCCATTTTGTGGTAAGGCTTTCATCTCTCAAGAAAGAACTTACAAAGGAAATCAGAAAAATACACTGCAGTTCTCATAAAGCTAATATCATTAAATTAAAAAAATTCTTTTTCTATGACCATGTTCTTTCTTTTATAAATTAAGGATGAGTACTCATGGAAGGGTTCTTTGTTTGGTAGGTTGATTTTGCTTACTTGGTAAAATAAAAAGTTACTCATCTGTTTCGATTCCCTTGAAAGCTTTGTCAGAGTGCTTTTATCTGTGATTCCTCCAAGTTGGAAATCACTACAGTATCTCATGATTAGGCATATACTTTTCTATTTTTCCTATTTTCATCTTTGGTCTTGTAAAAATTTCATATTTTTACATTTTTAAGATTTTATTTATTTATTCACAAGAGACGCACAGAGGCAGAGACACAGGTAGAGAGAGAAGAAGGCTCCCTGTGGGGAGTTCATGCGCGACTTGATCCCAGGACCCTGGGATCACGACCTGAGCCAAAGGCAGATGCTCAACCACTGAGCCACCCAGGCAACCCCAAATTTTCATATATTTAAAAAATAAAAGTCCTGGTATTAAAACCTCCAGAAAAGATTTCAGTGGGACTGGTTAAATTTTTCAGTGACTTCCTTAAGATATATTCAGTTGACACAATTAAAGAGTAAATTCCTTAAAACATATTAAATTGACATAATATTAAAAAACAAAGATTCCAGACTTACCTCCAAATGTAGAAGTAATTTCTTCTTTTTTAAAATTTTCTTTTCTTCCTTCTTCCCTTCTCCTGTCATTTATTGGCAGTTCTTTATTTTTTTTTTAAGATTCATCCATTTTATTTTAGAGAGAGATAGAGAGAGAACAAGTGGGGTTGGGGGGGGGGCAGAGGGAAAAAGAGAAGAAATCTTAAGCAGACTCCACT
The DNA here is from genome assembly GCF_053574225.1 of Canis aureus. Classification (NCBI taxonomy): domain Eukaryota; kingdom Metazoa; phylum Chordata; class Mammalia; order Carnivora; family Canidae; genus Canis; species Canis aureus. The sequence continues at coordinate 34,328 of NW_027554660.1, forward strand.
GAACTGTGGAGCTGGACCCAGGTCTCAAACTTATGACCCTGGGATCACAACCCTGAGATCATGACCAGAGCCAAAAACAAGAGTTGAATGCTTAAGTAACTGATGCACCCAGGCACCCCAGCACTTTGTTTTGTTTTGTTTTTAACAAAATAAGCTATTTATTTAGGATTATATTTTCAGAAATTGCAAATAAAATTGTGACAATTATAATAGGGAAATATATATGAATATATATACACACAAACATGCACATACATACATACATACACAAAATATAGTTCATTCATTAAGTAGATGCAAAAATGTCCATTTCTAGAGAACAGTAAATTTTAGTCTAAGCAATAATTATAATGGCAAGTATTATCACCTATAATACACAACAACAAAACATTTTATCAAACCCATCAACAAATTTTGCAGAGTGGTCAATGAAGGAAAGATTCCTTAAATGACCACTTAAACTAATATGACCACAGAACTTAAATGATCACAGAAATAAGTTTAAATAAGTTTAAATAAGTTTAAAATAGTTTAAAATCTTAAACTAATAAGATTAATATTCATTAATATTAATGAAGGGCCATTTCTATTTCTATATATTCTGTAAGAGCCATGAATGGAGAAAAACAAAAAACACAGAATTTTGGAATTTCAATGACATTGGCAGTCCTTAAATGGCTTGAGTTGATAGAGTTAGACCAAAAAAAAAAAAAAATTCTTTATTTCTAAAATAAACCATATAAGTAGTTACATAATACTGGCCTTTATTTAAGAAAAGCATATCAATTGTAATTCAATGCCATTTGGAAGCTCTAATACCGAATTTCACTTCTTCCTTATGATGAAGAAGGCAAGAGAATGTCAACTTACAAGAAGCTAAAATTTTATGGCTCATCATGTTTCCCTAATATATTTATAGTGCAAAATGATGAGTGTTATTTTCTCCATCACACACCTATGGGTATTGAGAGGAAAGCACAGTAACACTTAGGCAAGTAGGTAAAAGGACACTTGGAAAAGGAATTAGGATCCTGACCTCCCTGGTGGTAAAGGCAGTGGCAACCATGGCCCTTGGTGTGTGACCATGTCTCAGTAGATGAAAATCTTTGGTATGGTCAAACAGATACTGATTCCAAATCAGGTAAACAATAACTAATTCTTAATGAAAAATAGAGGAATACAACAGATTTAATTGATTCACAAATTATCAAGGAAATTTCACTCAACAAGATTTGGAAAAACATGAAAAACAGGGCAAGATGGTATGAGAGACATAGGTGTCGTGACTTCTACTATAGAGTTGATAATGTCTCTGATAATAGTCATATGGATAAAATTGAGAATATTTAGTTTTCCTTTACATGATTTACTGACAAACTTCTCTGATGGCAGCCATTAGTATTTGTTTCACCGTTCACTTATTCCCTGTTTCTCACTTCCTATTTCTGCATTCCACAACTTGTCGTTTGGAACATGTCTCCTTTCTCCTGGGCTTAGATGATTAGTTTCCTATTGTTTGCATGTCATGTGCTCTGCCTTATTCATTGTATACATTAAATTTTAAGCATGAGTTGGGGATATTTAATAACTCAACTTCCTTTGCTGGAAGAGAATCATTCTTTAAAATACCTTAATTTTCACCCAACTTTACTGTGTTTTAGATTCTGAGTCTCAGGTTTTGTCAGAAAGAAGGATATTGTCAATGATGTTTATCATGATTTTTGTCATCCTACCAGGCATTCTATCTTTGTAAATCTTCAGCTTTGTGTTCACCAGTGGCAGTGACTGATGATTCCCCATGAAGAGAAATGTTTTGACATGGGTAAAGTATACTAAGAAAAAATGAACAATGGCTGAGAGGTTCAAAATATCATTGTTCCAATCCTGCATTATAATGTGAGACCAAATTCTGGATAGTATGCTAAAGAATGAAGTTGACTTCTCACACCGCACTGTCTAGATCAAATCTGAGGGCAAAGATTCAAATATGTTAGTGTATTTTAACTACTGAAATAGGACTATGAAAATCAAGCTTTCAGGATTTTGACTGATTCAGTAGTTTAGATGTGTCTCTCACCTTTTTTAAAATTTTTTATTTTTTATACTTATTTATTTATTCATGAGAGACAGAGAGAGAGAGAGGCAGAGACACAGGCAGAGGGAGAAGCAGGCTCCCTGTGGGAGCCTGATGTAGGACTTGATCCCAGGACCCCGGGATCATGCCCTAAGCCAAAGGCAGATGCTCAACCACTGAGCCACCTAGGCGTCCCAGTGTCTCTTATCTTTAAACACTACCCATCCCACCCCTGCAAACACAGACACACACAAGCACCAGCTAAGTTTCTGAGATTTCTAGTGGTTGTTTGCCCTCCATTTAATTCATGTGTCTAACAGTTCCCTCCACCTTACGAACATGACAAAATTAACATCTGCGAACATTTGTCAAATAAGTGCTATTGAACAATTGAACAAAGGAATAGGAGTTTTAACATATAAATGGAGGCAAGGCTATTTGGGAGAGCAAAGTACCTAGTCCTTGCCCCCCTATAATTCAGAATACAAATGTTTCATCAAAATTCTTTTTGTCTCCTTTTCACATCACCATTTCAATTCTATTGTATTACTCAAATCTATTAATAATACTCTTTTTGTACTCAAAGATGGGGTAGAAAGCATTATAGTATGGCAAGACACAACCTGAAGGCAGAGGACAATCAGCCCCTAAGTGCCCCTGGAGCGCTCCCCTACTGTCACTCAGGTAAAGGAAGGTGGAGGATGTTCACCCAAGCATCAACTCCATGTGGAAAGCCACATGGAAAAGTTTATTTGAGGACATAATTTTGCCATTTGTTGCTTTTGCTTTCTTTATTTTTAATTTTTAAATCTTTTGTAAAGTAATACAGGCATGTAGTTAAAAGATCAAACAGTACGAAATCATGTATAATGAAAATAAGCAGTGTTTACCACTCCTTCCCAAACCAACTGCTCAAATGATCACTTCAAGTTGTTTTGTCATTTTTTTCTTCTGGTACTGAACTTCATGTTTCTAAATAATGTGCTTCTCTGGTATCTCTTGATTTATGTTTTAGATTTTATCAGGTTCTGAGCAGAGACTGCATGGGTGACTCTAGGCTAGTGATTTAACATTGCTATATATCCATTTATCACCTATAAAAGGAATCATACCAATACCATATATTTGGTGAGATTTTATTAAATGAAACCACACATAAATAGTGTTTGGAATATGCCTGGCATGTAGTAAGCACTCGATACATGTTTTGTTAATACTGTCATTAATCACAATTTCATTATTTTTTCTAGTCGATTCATTTTATAACAGATGAGGATGAATTGTTCTAACTCCACTCCCATGATGTGTATCTATTTGGCACTACAGACAACTGCTTAGGGCCTATGGGATTCTCAAGTGCTTATGTTTGAAATCTAAGAAAGAAAAAAACCTTGTTCCAAAATATGAAAAGAAAAATGCAAAAGTAAAATTCATAACTCTTCAATTGAAGAATGATTGTTTCCTGTTGTTTGCATGTCATGTGTCTGTGTTGATTGGAAAATATAACACTGATTAGTCAACTGTAAAACTCTTTCATACTTACCTATAAATTACATGGATGCATTCTACTAGAGCATGATATGGATTAGGCCTTCCAAAAGCCACATTGCATTCCCCCAACAGTCACGTATCCTTTCATAATTGAATGATAAACAGAATTCACGTTATCACTAATTGTGTGTGATAAAATTTTAAAAAATATATTCTCTTTTCTATAGTGAATAACTGCTGACTTTTTCACTTGCTCAATTTTCTTTGTACCTTTTCTTTCCAGATCTGTCCCATCATATCATTTCTCACAAGCAACCTATTTTTCAGAAATGTCCCTCTGTGAGCTTTTCCCTACCCTACTCCTGACCTATCATCCCCAGCTCCTAAGCGCCCCTGGAACTCTGTCCCAGGATGTCCCTTTTTCATGAACTGAGTTGATGGATCCAGCCTGCACCATATCTTCCTCTCCCCTGTTTGAAACCTACATTTCTCTAAAAGCACATCTTGAAGTAACCTTCTAAGAAACAGAATAATGGGAGGTGAATTTAACAAAAATGCAAATATGAAAATGTCATAACCTCACATTTCAAAAAAGATTAGCTACATACATTTGTAGGATTAAAAAAAAAAATTTTCCCTCAAAATTTGGAAGCTATTCCTTCATTGTGTTCAACATAGAGAAATTTTGATGAAAAGTTGACTGCCAGTATGATTATCATTTTCTTGTAGATAACCTATTTAATTTTCTCTTGAAAGAAAGTTTTAGAACTAGGGGTGATGGAAGGGGAGGAGGGCGGGGGGTGGAGGTGAATGGGTGACAGGCACTGAGGGGGGCACTTGACAAGATGAGCACTGGGTGTTATTCTGTATGTTGGTAAATTGAACACCAATAAAAAATAAATTTATTATTAAAAAAATAATAATAATAAAAAGAAAAAAAAAGGAAGTTTTAGAAATATAACTTCATCTTTGGTATTATCAAATTACTTAATAAACTTTGTTTTCCTCTGATTCAATAATAAATATTTCTCTTTGACAGAGAGAAACAAACTCAAGCCCAAATAAGCTTGAACAATGAAGAATTCATGTGCTCCAACAACAAAGATGTGGATTTCTTCCTGTGTCCCCCACTCAGCCTTCCCATATTAGATTCTAGTACCAAGTTGGCTGCCAGCAGTTCCCTGCTTCCTTATTCAGATCTAGCAATCCTCATTAAAACTTGTTTGTCCCAGCATTTTCAGAAAAACCATTCGAAAGTCACTAACTGAGGTTACATGAGTAGACTGCTTACTTTAGAATCAATCTTTGTAGCCAGGGGGTGAAATATACTATGTTGTCTAGCCCTAGGGTTGGGAGTGGGGTTGGCTTCCCAAGAACCACAGGGTTCCCAAATAGAGATAAGGGGCTGTGAGGAAGAAAAGAGGGGAACTGGGTGCTGGGGAGGCAATCAGTTAATACCTGGGATATGCTGGCCTGCCTTCCTTTCTTCCTTCCTTCCTTCCTTCCTTCTTTCTCCCTCCCATTTCCTGCCCCCCACCCCACCCCAATGCAGGACACTCAATGGGCCCTTGCAATGTAGAAACTAAAAAAAAGAAAAAAAAAAAAATTAATTAATTACTTAGAAAATTTCTTCTGCTCCTTTTTTCTCTTGTTTCCATTTGAAACTCTTAACAACCGTTTCTCATTGGTCTTTCCTCCTCACTTCTAATTATGTGCCTTCCAGTCCTTTTCCGGCTAAAACAGTAGTGTGTCAAGTGTCCTCTGGTCTTTCCCCTGCCTTTTCATCCTTTATATTCAGCTCTGAAACTTAAGCAGGGAGACTGATCAATGGTTAGGAACTGAAATTACTTTTAGTCATAAGGGAAGGCATTGGATTTGTTTCATGCAAATAAAGACAAATTAATTTGCCTCAAGCAAACAAATTGCCCCATCTTAGTAAAGATGTTAGCTCTTGATCCCAGGAAACACTCAGCACTCAAACACTCAGCACTCAGGCCCTTAGATTAGATCTTTCTGACTCCTGAGTAATTGGTTCACATCTTGCTGTTACTAATCAGTAGCTCAGAGGGTTCAGGATGGGGTTATGCTCCCATTTTGGCCTCTCCACATACTGGAAGTATTTCCTCTTTCCGTAATTATATCTAAGTTAAGTTTGCGGTGGTGGGAATTCTGATACCGTTCGTTTTGTCCATAGTGTTATCTGAATGCCAATCAGTAAAAAAAATGATGGTACCCACCAAGTTAACCACACATACTTGCTCTCCAAGAGGCACAGATCTTCATCTGTGATCAGAGTTGCAGATTGGAGAGGCTCTGAAGCAAATGGTTGCATTTCCCTTTTAAGAGTGTGAAGCTCAACCTCACAACCTGATGCTTTTGTATTTTTAGTTGTGTCCCAGAATATGAACTTGCTGAAGGAAGTCTATTCTTAACTTTTACATAGGATCTGCAGGTGTGAAAATAACAGGATAAAATTATTCTCTATGAAGAGATTGCTAGATTTTTTTTTTTACTTTCCAGTACTCTTTACCTTCTTTAAACATGAACTTTATAAAAATAGTTTTAAATCTCA
>NW_027554661.1:0-17998 GCF_053574225.1 Canis aureus
GATTCGATTCGATTATTTTTTATTAGATTCAATTCTTTTCGATTCGATTCGATTTGATTCTATTCGATTATTTTCGATTCAATTCGGTTCGATTCGAATCGATTATTTTCGATTCAATTCAATTCGATTCGGTTCGATAATTTTCGATTTGATTCGATTATTTTGTATTCGATTCAATTCGATTCGAATCGAGTATTTTCGATTCGATTATATGCGAATCAGTTTGGTTCGATTCGATTCGATTATTTTCGATTCAAATCAGTTCGATTCGATTATTTTAGATTCAATTCGGTTCGATTGGGTTTGATTATTTTCGATTTGATTCGATTCGATTCGATTATTTTCGATTCGATTCTATTGGATTCGTTTAGATTATTTTCAATTCGATTCGATTCTTCAATTCGATTCGATTATTTTCGATTCACTTCATTTCTATTATTTCCGGTTCGATTCGATGCGAATCTTTTCGATTTGATTATTTTCGATTCGATTCGATTCTTTTCAATTCGATTCGAATCCTTTCGATTCGGTTCGATTATTTTCGCTTCAAATCAATTCTTTTCGATTTGATTCTTTTCCTTTTTTAAATTTCTTTTACAGATTTTATTTAGTTATTCATAGAGACACAGCTAGAGAGAGAGAGGCAGAGACACAGGCAGAGGGAGAAGCAGGCTCCATCCAGGGAGCCTGATGTGTGACTCAATCCCGGGTCTCCAGGATCACACCCTGGGCTGCAGGCAGCGCTAAACCGCTGCGCCACTGGGGCTGCCCTTTATTCTATTTTTTTCGATTCGATTCAATATTTTTGATTCGAATCGACTTGATTCTTTTTGATTTGATTATTTTAGATTCGATTCGGTTCGATTATTTTCAATTTGATTCTATTCGATTCGATTTTTCTCAATTCTATTCTGTTCTTTTCGATTCAATTCGATTATATTCGATTCAATTCGATTGGTTTATATTCGATTCGATTCGATGGGAATCGATTATTTTTTATTCGATTCGATTTGATTCAATTATTTTCAATTCAATTCTATTCGATTATTTTCATTTCAATTCGATTCGATTCGATTTGATTATAATGAATTCTTTTCAATTCTATTTGAATACTTTTAATTCAATTCGATTCGATTATTTTTGATTCGATTCTATTTTTTCGATTTGATTATTTTCGATTCAATTTGATTCGATTCGATTCGATTCGATTATTTTCAATTTGATTCTATTCGATTCGATTCAATTCTTTTCTATTCTATTCGTATCACCTCGATTCTTTTCGATTCGATTATTTTTGATTCGATTCGATTCTTTTCAATTCAATTCGATTCTTTTCGATTCGATTCGATTACTTTCAATTCTCTTCTTTTCCATTATTTTCGATTCAATTCGATGTGAATCGATTATTTTTGAATCTATTCGTTTCAATTCGATTCGATTCAATTTGATTAGATTCGATTATTTTAGATTCGATTCGAATCGATTCCATTAATTTTTATTCGATTCGATAATTTTTTATTCAATTCGATTATTTTCGATTCGATTCGATGGATTCGATTCGTTTATTTTCGATTCTATTTGATTATTTTTGATTCGATTCGATTCTTTTCAATTTGATTCGATTCTTTTCGATTCGACTCGATTTTTTTCGATTCGATACGATTCTTTTCCATTCGATTCGATTCTTTTCGATTCGATTCATTCGAATAATCTAATCAAATCAAATTGAATCGAAAAGATTTGATTCGAATCGAATAGAAGAGAATCGAATCGAATCGAATTGAAAGAATCGAATCGAATCAAATCGAAAAGAATCGAATCGAATCAAATCAAAAAGAATCTAAACGAATTGAAAAAATCGAATCGAATTTAATACAATCGAAAAGAATCGAATCGAAAGAATCGAATCAAATCGACAAAAATTGAATCAAATTGAATTGAATCGAACATTATCGAATCAAATGACATCGAAAAGAAGCGAATCGAAAAGAATCGAATCCAATAGAAAAGAATCGAATCGAATTGAATCAAATTGAAAGGAATCGAATCAACAAAAAGAATCGAAACCAATTGAAAAAGATCGATTCGATTCGATTAATTTCAATTCAATTCGATTATTTTTGATTCAATTCCATTCGATTCGATTCTTTTCTATTCGATTCGATTATTTTTGATTCTATTCGATTCTTTTCGATTCGATTAATTTCGATTCGATTTGATTCGATTCTTTTCAATTTGATTTGATTATTTTCTTTTTTTAATTTTTAAATTTATTTATGATAGTCACACACAGAGAGAGAGAGAGGCAGAGACACAGACAGAGGGAGAAGCAGGCTCCATGCACCGGGAGCCCAACGTGGGATTCAATCCCAGATCTCCAGAATCACGCCCTGGGCCAAAGGCAGGCTCTAAACTGCTGCGCCACCCAGGGATCCCCAATTTGATTATTTTCTATTCAATTCTATTCTATTCAATTATTTTCGGTTCAATTCGGTTTGATTATTTTTTAATTGATTTGATTCTTTTCGATTCGATTCGATTATTTTCGATTCGAATCAATTCGATTCTTTTCGAGTCTGTTATTTTAGATTCGATTTGATTTTTTGATTCGATTTGATTCTTTTCGATTCGATTCGATTCGATTATATTTGATTCAATTCGATTGGCTTAGATTCGATTCGATTCGATGGGAATCGATTGTTTTTGATTCAATTTGATGGGATTCGATTCTTTTCGATTTGATTCGATTCTTTTTGATTTGACTCCATTTTTTCGATTCAATTAGATTCTTTTGGATTCGTAACGATTCCTTTCCATTCGATTCGATTCTTTTCGATTTGATTCGATTCGATTCTTTTCAATTCGATTCATTCAAATAATCGAATCAAATCAAATTGAATCGAAAAGATTTGATTCGAATCGAATAGAAAAGAATCGAATCTAATTGAATCGAATCAAAAAGAATCAAATCGAATTGAATCTAATCGAAAAGAATCGAATTGAATCGAATCAAAAAGATCTACACGAATTGAAAAAAATGGAATCAAATCGAATAGAATCGAAAAGAATCGAATCGAATCGAAAGAATCGAATCAAATCGACAAAAATCAAATCAAATTGAATTGAATCGAACAGAATTGAATCGAATGACATCGAAAAGAAGCGAATCGAAAAGAATCGAATCCAATAGAAAAGAACCGAATCGAATTGAATCAAATCGAAAGGAATCGAATAAAACCAAAAATAATCAAAACGAATTGAAAAATCGAATCGATTTGATTAATTTCGGTTCGATTCGATTATTTTTGATTCAATTCGTTTTGATTCGATTATTTTCTATTCGATTTGATTATTTTTGATTCGATTCGATTCTTTTCGATTCGATTAATTTCGATTCGATTTGATTCGATTCTTTTCAATTCGATTTGATTTTCTTTTTTTTTAATTTTTAAATTTAGTTTTGATAGTCACACAGAGAGAGAGAGAGAGGCAAAGACACAGACAGAGGGAGAAGCAGGCTCCATGCACCGGGAGCCCAACGTGGGATTCAATCCCAGATCTCCAGAATCACGCCCTGGGCCAAAGGCAGGCGCTAAACCGCTGCGCCACCCAGGGATCCCCGATTTGATTATTTTCTATTCAATTCTATTCTATTCGATTATTTTCAGTTCGATTCGATTGCATTTGATTCGATTATTTTCGATTCAATTCGGTTTGATTATTTTTGAATTGATTTGATTCTTTTCGATTTAAATCGATTCGATTCTTTTCGATTCCATTATTTTATTTTTTTTTAAACTAGATTAATTATTTATTTATTTATTTATGATAGTCACAGAGAGAGAGAGGCAGAGACATAGGCAGAGGGAGAAGCAGGCTCTATGCACCGGGAGCCCGATGTGGGATTCGATCCAGGGTCTCCAGGATTGCGCCCTGGGCCAAAGGCAGGCGCCAAACTGCTGCGCCACCCAGGGATCCCTGATTCCATTATTCTAGATTTGATTCGATTTTTTGATTCGATTCGATTATTTTTGATTCAATTCGATTGGATTATTTTCGATTCGGTTCTATTCGAACCGATTATTTTCGATTCAATTCGATTCGATGCGATTATTTTCCATTTGATTCGATTATTTTCGATTCGATTTGATTAATTTTGATTCGATACGATTATTTTCAATTCAATTCAATACAATTTGATTATTTCTTATTCTATTTGATTGGATTCGATTCGATTTTTTTGATTCGATTCGATTATTTTTTATTAGATTCAATTCTTTTCGATTCGATTTGATTCTATTCGATTATTTTCGATTCAATTCGGTTCGATTCGAATCGATTATTTTCGATTCAATTCAATTCGATTCGGTTCGATAATTTTCGATTTGATTCGATTATTTTGTATTCGATTCAATTCGATTCGAATCGAGTATTTTCGATTCGATTATATGCGAATCAGTTTGGTTCGATTCGATTCGATTATTTTCGATTCAAATCAGTTCGATTCGATTATTTTAGATTCAATTCGGTTCGATTGGGTTTGATTATTTTCGATTTGATTCGATTCGATTCGATTATTTTCGATTCGATTCTATTGGATTCGTTTAGATTATTTTCAATTCGATTCGATTCTTCAATTCGATTCGATTATTTTCGATTCACTTCATTTCTATTATTTCCGGTTCGATTCGATGCGAATCTTTTCGATTTGATTATTTTCGATTTGATTATTTTCGATTCGATTCGATTCTTTTCAATTCGATTCGAATCCTTTCGATTCGGTTCGATTATTTTCGCTTCAAATCAATTCTTTTCGATTTGATTCTTTTCCTTTTTTAAATTTCTTTTACAGATTTTATTTAGTTATTCATAGAGACACAGCTAGAGAGAGAGAGGCAGAGACACAGGCAGAGGGAGAAGCAGGCTCCATCCAGGGAGCCTGATGTGTGACTCAATCCCGGGTCTCCAGGATCACACCCTGGGCTGCAGGCAGCGCTAAACCGCTGCGCCACTGGGGCTGCCCTTTATTCTATTTTTTTCGATTCGATTCAATATTTTTGATTCGAATCGACTTGATTCTTTTTGATTTGATTATTTTAGATTCGATTCGGTTCGATTATTTTCAATTTGATTCTATTCGATTCGATTTTTCTCAATTCTATTCTGTTCTTTTCGATTCAATTCGATTATATTCGATTCAATTCGATTGGTTTATATTCGATTCGATTCGATGGGAATCGATTATTTTTTATTCGATTCGATTTGATTCAATTATTTTCAATTCAATTCTATTCGATTATTTTCATTTCAATTCGATTCGATTCGATTTGATTATAATGAATTCTTTTCAATTCTATTTGAATACTTTTAATTCAATTCGATTCGATTATTTTTGATTCGATTCTATTTTTTCGATTTGATTATTTTCGATTCAATTTGATTCGATTCGATTCGATTCGATTATTTTCAATTTGATTCTATTCGATTCGATTCAATTCTTTTCTATTCTATTCGTATCACCTCGATTCTTTTCGATTCGATTATTTTAGATTCGATTCGATTATTTTCAATTTGATTTGATTATTTTTGATTCGATTCGATTCTTTTCAATTCAATTCGATTCTTTTCGATTCGATTCGATTACTTTCAATTCTCTTCTTTTCCATTATTTTCGATTCAATTCGATGTGAATCGATTATTTTTGAATCTATTCGTTTCAATTCGATTCGATTCAATTTGATTAGATTCGATTATTTTAGATTCGATTCGAATCGATTCCATTAATTTTTATTCGATTCGATAATTTTTTATTCAATTCGATTATTTTCGATTCGATTCGATGGATTCGATTCGTTTATTTTCGATTCTATTTGATTATTTTTGATTCGATTCGATTCTTTTCAATTTGATTCGATTCTTTTCGATTCGACTCGATTTTTTTCGATTCGATACGATTCTTTTCCATTCGATTCGATTCTTTTCGATTCGATTCATTCGAATAATCTAATCAAATCAAATTGAATCGAAAAGATTTGATTCGAATCGAATAGAAGAGAATCGAATCGAATTGAATTGAAAGAATCGAATCGAATCAAATCGAAAAGAATCGAATCGAATCAAATCAAAAAGAATCTAAACGAATTGAAAAAATCGAATCGAATTTAATACAATCGAAAAGAATCGAATCGAAAGAATCGAATCAAATCGACAAAAATTGAATCAAATTGAATTGAATCGAACATTATCGAATCAAATGACATCGAAAAGAAGCGAATCGAAAAGAATCGAATCCAATAGAAAAGAATCGAATCGAATTGAATCAAATTGAAAGGAATCGAATCAACAAAAAGAATCGAAACCAATTGAAAAAGATCGATTCGATTCGATTAATTTCAATTCAATTCGATTATTTTTGATTCAATTCCATTCGATTCGATTCTTTTCTATTCGATTCGATTATTTTTGATTCTATTCGATTCTTTTCGATTCGATTAATTTCGATTCGATTTGATTCGATTCTTTTCAATTTGATTTGATTATTTTCTTTTTTTAATTTTTAAATTTATTTATGATAGTCACACACAGAGAGAGAGAGAGGCAGAGACACAGACAGAGGGAGAAGCAGGCTCCATGCACCGGGAGCCCAACGTGGGATTCAATCCCAGATCTCCAGAATCACGCCCTGGGCCAAAGGCAGGCTCTAAACTGCTGCGCCACCCAGGGATCCCCAATTTGATTATTTTCTATTCAATTCTATTCTATTCAATTATTTTCGGTTCAATTCGGTTTGATTATTTTTTAATTGATTTGATTCTTTTCGATTCGATTCGATTATTTTCGATTCGAATCAATTCGATTCTTTTCGAGTCTGTTATTTTAGATTCGATTTGATTTTTTGATTCGATTTGATTCTTTTCGATTCGAATCGATTCGATTCTTTTCGATTCGATTCTTTTCAATTCGATTCGATTCTTTTCGATTCGATTCGATTCGATTATATTTGATTCAATTCGATTGGCTTAGATTCGATTCGATTCGATGGGAATCGATTATTTTTGATTCAATTTGATGGGATTCGATTCTTTTCGATTTGATTCGATTCTTTTTGATTTGACTCCATTTTTTCGATTCAATTAGATTCTTTTGGATTCGTAACGATTCTTTTCCATTCGATTCGATTCTTTTCGATTTGATTCGATTCGATTCTTTTCAATTCGATTCATTCAAATAATCGAATCAAATCAAATTGAATCGAAAAGATTTGATTCGAATCGAATAGAAAAGAATCGAATCTAATTGAATCGAATCAAAAAGAATCAAATCGAATTGAATCTAATCGAAAAGAATCGAATTGAATCGAATCAAAAAGATCTACACGAATTGAAAAAAATGGAATCAAATCGAATAGAATCGAAAAGAATCGAATCGAATCGAAAGAATCGAATCAAATCGACAAAAATCAAATCAAATTGAATTGAATCGAACAGAATTGAATCGAATGACATCGAAAAGAAGCGAATCGAAAAGAATCGAATCCAATAGAAAAGAACCGAATCGAATTGAATCAAATCGAAAGGAATCGAATAAAATCAAAAATAATCAAAACGAATTGAAAAATCGAATCGATTTGATTAATTTCGGTTCGATTCGATTATTTTTGATTCAATTCGTTTTGATTCGATTATTTTCTATTCGATTTGATTATTTTTGATTCGATTCGATTCTTTTCGATTCGATTAATTTCGATTCGATTTGATTCGATTCTTTTCAATTCGATTTGATTTTCTTTTTTTTTAATTTTTAAATTTAGTTTTGATAGTCACACAGAGAGAGAGAGAGAGGCAAAGACACAGACAGAGGGAGAAGCAGGCTCCATGCACCGGGAGCCCAACGTGGGATTCAATCCCAGATCTCCAGAATCACGCCCTGGGCCAAAGGCAGGCGCTAAACCGCTGCGCCACCCAGGGATCCCCGATTTGATTATTTTCTATTCAATTCTATTCTATTCGATTATTTTCAGTTCGATTCGATTGCATTTGATTCGATTATTTTCGATTCAATTCGGTTTGATTATTTTTGAATTGATTTGATTCTTTTCGATTTAAATCGATTCGATTCTTTTCGATTCCATTATTTTATTTTTTTTTAAACTAGATTAATTATTTATTTATTTATTTATGATAGTCACAGAGAGAGAGAGGCAGAGACATAGGCAGAGGGAGAAGCAGGCTCTATGCACCGGGAGCCCGATGTGGGATTCGATCCAGGGTCTCCAGGATTGCGCCCTGGGCCAAAGGCAGGCGCCAAACTGCTGCGCCACCCAGGGATCCCTGATTCCATTATTCTAGATTTGATTCGATTTTTTGATTCGATTCGATTATTTTTGATTCAATTCGATTGGATTATTTTCGATTCGGTTCTATTCGAACCGATTATTTTCGATTCAATTCGATTCGATGCGATTATTTTCCATTTGATTCGATTATTTTCGATTCGATTTGATTAATTTTGATTCGATACGATTATTTTCAATTCAATTCAATACAATTTGATTATTTCTTATTCTATTTGATTGGATTCGATTCGATTTTTTTGATTCGATTCGATTATTTTTTATTAGATTCAATTCTTTTCGATTCGATTCGATTTGATTCTATTCGATTATTTTCGATTCAATTCGGTTCGATTCGAATCGATTATTTTCGATTCAATTCAATTCGATTCGGTTCGATAATTTTCGATTTGATTCGATTATTTTGTATTCGATTCAATTCGATTCGAATCGAGTATTTTCGATTCGATTATATGCGAATCAGTTTGGTTCGATTCGATTCGATTATTTTCGATTCAAATCAGTTCGATTCGATTATTTTAGATTCAATTCGGTTCGATTGGGTTTGATTATTTTCGATTTGATTCGATTCGATTCGATTATTTTCGATTCGATTCTATTGGATTCGTTTAGATTATTTTCAATTCGATTCGATTCTTCAATTCGATTCGATTATTTTCGATTCACTTCATTTCTATTATTTCCGGTTCGATTCGATGCGAATCTTTTCGATTTGATTATTTTCGATTTGATTATTTTCGATTCGATTCGATTCTTTTCAATTCGATTCGAATCCTTTCGATTCGGTTCGATTATTTTCGCTTCAAATCAATTCTTTTCGATTTGATTCTTTTCCTTTTTTAAATTTCTTTTACAGATTTTATTTAGTTATTCATAGAGACACAGCTAGAGAGAGAGAGGCAGAGACACAGGCAGAGGGAGAAGCAGGCTCCATCCAGGGAGCCTGATGTGTGACTCAATCCCGGGTCTCCAGGATCACACCCTGGGCTGCAGGCAGCGCTAAACCGCTGCGCCACTGGGGCTGCCCTTTATTCTATTTTTTTCGATTCGATTCAATATTTTTGATTCGAATCGACTTGATTCTTTTTGATTTGATTATTTTAGATTCGATTCGGTTCGATTATTTTCAATTTGATTCTATTCGATTCGATTTTTCTCAATTCTATTCTGTTCTTTTCGATTCAATTCGATTATATTCGATTCAATTCGATTGGTTTATATTCGATTCGATTCGATGGGAATCGATTATTTTTTATTCGATTCGATTTGATTCAATTATTTTCAATTCAATTCTATTCGATTATTTTCATTTCAATTCGATTCGATTCGATTTGATTATAATGAATTCTTTTCAATTCTATTTGAATACTTTTAATTCAATTCGATTCGATTATTTTTGATTCGATTCTATTTTTTCGATTTGATTATTTTCGATTCAATTTGATTCGATTCGATTCGATTCGATTATTTTCAATTTGATTCTATTCGATTCGATTCAATTCTTTTCTATTCTATTCGTATCACCTCGATTCTTTTCGATTCGATTATTTTAGATTCGATTCGATTATTTTCAATTTGATTTGATTATTTTTGATTCGATTCGATTCTTTTCAATTCAATTCGATTCTTTTCGATTCGATTCGATTACTTTCAATTCTCTTCTTTTCCATTATTTTCGATTCAATTCGATGTGAATCGATTATTTTTGAATCTATTCGTTTCAATTCGATTCGATTCAATTTGATTAGATTCGATTATTTTAGATTCGATTCGAATCGATTCCATTAATTTTTATTCGATTCGATAATTTTTTATTCAATTCGATTATTTTCGATTCGATTCGATGGATTCGATTCGTTTATTTTCGATTCTATTTGATTATTTTTGATTCGATTCGATTCTTTTCAATTTGATTCGATTCTTTTCGATTCGACTCGATTTTTTTCGATTCGATACGATTCTTTTCCATTCGATTCGATTCTTTTCGATTCGATTCATTCGAATAATCTAATCAAATCAAATTGAATCGAAAAGATTTGATTCGAATCGAATAGAAGAGAATCGAATCGAATCGAATTGAAAGAATCGAATCGAATCAAATCGAAAAGAATCGAATCGAATCAAATCAAAAAGAATCTAAACGAATTGAAAAAATCGAATCGAATTTAATACAATCGAAAAGAATCGAATCGAAAGAATCGAATCAAATCGACAAAAATTGAATCAAATTGAATTGAATCGAACATTATCGAATCAAATGACATCGAAAAGAAGCGAATCGAAAAGAATCGAATCCAATAGAAAAGAATCGAATCGAATTGAATCAAATTGAAAGGAATCGAATCAACAAAAAGAATCGAAACCAATTGAAAAAGATCGATTCGATTCGATTAATTTCAATTCAATTCGATTATTTTTGATTCAATTCCATTCGATTCGATTCTTTTCTATTCGATTCGATTATTTTTGATTCTATTCGATTCTTTTCGATTCGATTAATTTCGATTCGATTTGATTCGATTCTTTTCAATTTGATTTGATTATTTTCTTTTTTTAATTTTTAAATTTATTTATGATAGTCACACAGAGAGAGAGAGAGAGGCAGAGACACAGACAGAGGGAGAAGCAGGCTCCATGCACCGGGAGCCCAACGTGGGATTCAATCCCAGATCTCCAGAATCACGCCCTGGGCCAAAGGCAGGCTCTAAACTGCTGCGCCACCCAGGGATCCCCAATTTGATTATTTTCTATTCAATTCTATTCTATTCAATTATTTTCGGTTCAATTCGGTTTGATTATTTTTTAATTGATTTGATTCTTTTCGATTCGATTCGATTATTTTCGATTCGAATCAATTCGATTCTTTTCGAGTCTGTTATTTTAGATTCGATTTGATTTTTTGATTCGATTTGATTCTTTTCGATTCGAATCGATTCGATTCTTTTCGATTCGATTATTTTCAATTCGATTCGATTCTTTTCGATTCGATTCGATTCGATTATATTTGATTCAATTCGATTGGCTTAGATTCGATTCGATTCGATGGGAATCGATTGTTTTTGATTCAATTTGATGGGATTCGATTCTTTTCGATTTGATTCGATTCTTTTTGATTTGACTCCATTTTTTCGATTCAATTAGATTCTTTTGGATTCGTAACGATTCCTTTCCATTCGATTCGATTCTTTTCGATTTGATTCGATTCGATTCTTTTCAATTCGATTCATTCAAATAATCGAATCAAATCAAATTGAATCGAAAAGATTTGATTCGAATCGAATAGAAAAGAATCGAATCTAATTGAATCGAATCAAAAAGAATCAAATCGAATTGAATCTAATCGAAAAGAATCGAATTGAATCGAATCAAAAAGATCTACACGAATTGAAAAAAATGGAATCAAATCGAATAGAATCGAAAAGAATCGAATCGAATCGAAAGAATCGAATCAAATCGACAAAAATCAAATCAAATTGAATTGAATCGAACAGAATTGAATCGAATGACATCGAAAAGAAGCGAATCGAAAAGAATCGAATCCAATAGAAAAGAACCGAATCGAATTGAATCAAATCGAAAGGAATCGAATAAAACCAAAAATAATCAAAACGAATTGAAAAATCGAATCGATTTGATTAATTTCGGTTCGATTCGATTATTTTTGATTCAATTCGTTTTGATTCGATTATTTTCTATTCGATTTGATTATTTTTGATTCGATTCGATTCTTTTCGATTCGATTAATTTCGATTCGATTTGATTCGATTCTTTTCAATTCGATTTGATTTTCTTTTTTTTTAATTTTTAAATTTAGTTTTGATAGTCACACAGAGAGAGAGAGAGAGGCAAAGACACAGACAGAGGGAGAAGCAGGCTCCATGCACCGGGAGCCCAACGTGGGATTCAATCCCAGATCTCCAGAATCACGCCCTGGGCCAAAGGCAGGCGCTAAACCGCTGCGCCACCCAGGGATCCCCGATTTGATTATTTTCTATTCAATTCTATTCTATTCGATTATTTTCAGTTCGATTCGATTGCATTTGATTCGATTATTTTCGATTCAATTCGGTTTGATTATTTTTGAATTGATTTGATTCTTTTCGATTTAAATCGATTCGATTCTTTTCGATTCCATTATTTTATTTTTTTTTAAACTAGATTAATTATTTATTTATTTATTTATGATAGTCACAGAGAGAGAGAGGCAGAGACATAGGCAGAGGGAGAAGCAGGCTCTATGCACCGGGAGCCCGATGTGGGATTCGATCCAGGGTCTCCAGGATTGCGCCCTGGGCCAAAGGCAGGCGCCAAACTGCTGCGCCACCCAGGGATCCCTGATTCCATTATTCTAGATTTGATTCGATTTTTTGATTCGATTCGATTATTTTTGATTCAATTCGATTGGATTATTTTCGATTCGGTTCTATTCGAACCGATTATTTTCGATTCAATTCGATTCGATGCGATTATTTTCCATTTGATTCGATTATTTTCGATTCGATTTGATTAATTTTGATTCGATACGATTATTTTCAATTCAATTCAATACAATTTGATTATTTCTTATTCTATTTGATTGGATTCGATTCGATTTTTTTGATTCGATTCGATTATTTTTTATTAGATTCAATTCTTTTCGATTCGATTCGATTTGATTCTATTCGATTATTTTCGATTCAATTCGGTTCGATTCGAATCGATTATTTTCGATTCAATTCAATTCGATTCGGTTCGATAATTTTCGATTTGATTCGATTATTTTGTATTCGATTCAATTCGATTCGAATCGAGTATTTTCGATTCGATTATATGCGAATCAGTTTGGTTCGATTCGATTCGATTATTTTCGATTCAAATCAGTTCGATTCGATTATTTTAGATTCAATTCGGTTCGATTGGGTTTGATTATTTTCGATTTGATTCGATTCGATTCGATTATTTTCGATTCGATTCTATTGGATTCGTTTAGATTATTTTCAATTCGATTCGATTCTTCAATTCGATTCGATTATTTTCGATTCACTTCATTTCTATTATTTCCGGTTCGATTCGATGCGAATCTTTTCGATTTGATTATTTTCGATTTGATTATTTTCGATTCGATTCGATTCTTTTCAATTCGATTCGAATCCTTTCGATTCGGTTCGATTATTTTCGCTTCAAATCAATTCTTTTCGATTTGATTCTTTTCCTTTTTTAAATTTCTTTTACAGATTTTATTTAGTTATTCATAGAGACACAGCTAGAGAGAGAGAGGCAGAGACACAGGCAGAGGGAGAAGCAGGCTCCATCCAGGGAGCCTGATGTGTGACTCAATCCCGGGTCTCCAGGATCACACCCTGGGCTGCAGGCAGCGCTAAACCGCTGCGCCACTGGGGCTGCCCTTTATTCTATTTTTTTCGATTCGATTCAATATTTTTGATTCGAATCGACTTGATTCTTTTTGATTTGATTATTTTAGATTCGATTCGGTTCGATTATTTTCAATTTGATTCTATTCGATTCGATTTTTCTCAATTCTATTCTGTTCTTTTCGATTCAATTCGATTATATTCGATTCAATTCGATTGGTTTATATTCGATTCGATTCGATGGGAATCGATTATTTTTTATTCGATTCGATTTGATTCAATTATTTTCAATTCAATTCTATTCGATTATTTTCATTTCAATTCGATTCGATTCGATTTGATTATAATGAATTCTTTTCAATTCTATTTGAATACTTTTAATTCAATTCGATTCGATTATTTTTGATTCGATTCTATTTTTTCGATTTGATTATTTTCGATTCAATTTGATTCGATTCGATTCGATTCGATTATTTTCAATTTGATTCTATTCGATTCGATTCAATTCTTTTCTATTCTATTCGTATCACCTCGATTCTTTTCGATTCGATTATTTTAGATTCGATTCGATTATTTTCAATTTGATTTGATTATTTTTGATTCGATTCGATTCTTTTCAATTCAATTCGATTCTTTTCGATTCGATTCGATTACTTTCAATTCTCTTCTTTTCCATTATTTTCGATTCAATTCGATGTGAATCGATTATTTTTGAATCTATTCGTTTCAATTCGATTCGATTCAATTTGATTAGATTCGATTATTTTAGATTCGATTCGAATCGATTCCATTAATTTTTATTCGATTCGATAATTTTTTATTCAATTCGATTATTTTCGATTCGATTCGATGGATTCGATTCGTTTATTTTCGATTCTATTTGATTATTTTTGATTCGATTCGATTCTTTTCAATTTGATTCGATTCTTTTCGATTCGACTCGATTTTTTTCGATTCGATACGATTCTTTTCCATTCGATTCGATTCTTTTCGATTCGATTCATTCGAATAATCTAATCAAATCAAATTGAATCGAAAAGATTTGATTCGAATCGAATAGAAGAGAATCGAATCGAATCGAATTGAAAGAATCGAATCGAATCAAATCGAAAAGAATCGAATCGAATCAAATCAAAAAGAATCTAAACGAATTGAAAAAATCGAATCGAATTTAATACAATCGAAAAGAATCGAATCGAAAGAATCGAATCAAATCGACAAAAATTGAATCAAATTGAATTGAATCGAACATTATCGAATCAAATGACATCGAAAAGAAGCGAATCGAAAAGAATCGAATCCAATAGAAAAGAATCGAATCGAATTGAATCAAATTGAAAGGAATCGAATCAACAAAAAGAATCGAAACCAATTGAAAAAGATCGATTCGATTCGATTAATTTCAATTCAATTCGATTATTTTTGATTCAATTCCATTCGATTCGATTCTTTTCTATTCGATTCGATTATTTTTGATTCTATTCGATTCTTTTCGATTCGATTAATTTCGATTCGATTTGATTCGATTCTTTTCAATTTGATTTGATTATTTTCTTTTTTTAATTTTTAAATTTATTTATGATAGTCACACAGAGAGAGAGAGAGAGGCAGAGACACAGACAGAGGGAGAAGCAGGCTCCATGCACCGGGAGCCCAACGTGGGATTCAATCCCAGATCTCCAGAATCACGCCCTGGGCCAAAGGCAGGCTCTAAACTGCTGCGCCACCCAGGGATCCCCAATTTGATTATTTTCTATTCAATTCTATTCTATTCAATTATTTTCGGTTCAATTCGGTTTGATTATTTTTTAATTGATTTGATTCTTTTCGATTCGATTCGATTATTTTCGATTCGAATCAATTCGATTCTTTTCGAGTCTGTTATTTTAGATTCGATTTGATTTTTTGATTCGATTTGATTCTTTTCGATTCGAATCGATTCGATTCTTTTCGATTCGATTATTTTCAATTCGATTCGATTCTTTTCGATTCGATTCGATTCGATTATATTTGATTCAATTCGATTGGCTTAGATTCGATTCGATTCGATGGGAATCGATTGTTTTTGATTCAATTTGATGGGATTCGATTCTTTTCGATTTGATTCGATTCTTTTTGATTTGACTCCATTTTTTCGATTCAATTAGATTCTTTTGGATTCGTAAGGATTCCTTTCCATTCGATTCGATTCTTTTCGATTTGATTCGATTCGATTCTTTTCAATTCGATTCATTCAAATAATCGAATCAAATCAAATTGAATCGAAAAGATTTGATTCGAATCGAATAGAAAAGAATCGAATCTAATTGAATCGAATCAAAAAGAATCAAATCGAATTGAATCTAATCGAAAAGAATCGAATTGAATCGAATCAAAAAGATCTACACGAATTGAAAAAAATGGAATCAAATCGAATAGAATCGAAAAGAATCGAATCGAATCGAAAGAATCGAATCAAATCGACAAAAATCAAATCAAATTGAATTGAATCGAACAGAATTGAATCGAATGACATCGAAAAGAAGCGAATCGAAAAGAATCGAATCCAATAGAAAAGAACCGAATCGAATTGAATCAAATCGAAAGGAATCGAATAAAATCAAAAATAATCAAAACGAATTGAAAAATCGAATCGATTTGATTAATTTCGGTTCGATTCGATTATTTTTGATTCAATTCGTTTTGATTCGATTATTTTCTATTCGATTTGATTATTTTTGATTCGATTCGATTCTTTTCGATTCGATTAATTTCGATTCGATTTGATTCGATTCTTTTCAATTCGATTTGATTTTCTTTTTTTTTAATTTTTAAATTTAGTTTTGATAGTCACACAGAGAGAGAGAGAGAGGCAAAGACACAGACAGAGGGAGAAGCAGGCTCCATGCACCGGGAGCCCAACGTGGGATTCAATCCCAGATCTCCAGAATCACGCCCTGGGCCAAAGGCAGGCGCTAAACCGCTGCGCCACCCAGGGATCCCCGATTTGATTATTTTCTATTCAATTCTATTCTATTCGATTATTTTCAGTTCGATTCGATTGCATTTGATTCGATTATTTTCGATTCAATTCGGTTTGATTATTTTTGAATTGATTTGATTCTTTTCGATTTAAATCGATTCGATTCTTTTCGATTCCATTATTTTATTTTTTTTTTAACTAGATTATTTATTTATTTATTTATTTATGATAGTCACAGAGAGAGAGAGGCAGAGACATAGGCAGAGGGAGAAGCAGGCTCTATGCACCGGGAGCCCGATGTGGGATTCGATCCAGGGTCTCCAGGATTGCGCCCTGGGCCAAAGGCAGGCGCCAAACTGCTGCGCCACCCAGGGATCCCTGATTCCATTATTCTAGATTTGATTCGATTTTTTGATTCGATTCGATTATTTTTGATTCAATTCGATTGGATTATTTTCGATTCGGTTCTATTCGAACCGATTATTTTCGATTCAATTCGATTCGATGCGATTATTTTCCATTTGATTCGATTATTTTCGATTCGATTTGATTAATTTTGATTCGATACGATTATTTTCAATTCAATTCAATACAATTTGATTATTTCTTATTCTATTTGATTGGATTCGATTCGATTTTTTTGATTCGATTCGATTATTTTTTATTAGATTCAATTCTTTTCGATTCGATTCGATTTGATTCTATTCGATTATTTTCGATTCAATTCGGTTCGATTCGAATCGATTATTTTCGATTCAATTCAATTCGATTCGGTTCGATAATTTTCGATTTGATTCGATTATTTTGTATTCGATTCAATTCGATTCGAATCGAGTATTTTCGATTCGATTATATGCGAATCAGTTTGGTTCGATTCGATTCGATTATTTTCGATTCAAATCAGTTCGATTCGATTATTTTAGATTCAATTCGGTTCGATTGGGTTTGATTATTTTCGATTTGATTCGATTCGATTCGATTATTTTCGATTCGATTCTATTGGATTCGTTTAGATTATTTTCAATTCGATTCGATTCTTCAATTCGATTCGATTATTTTCGATTCACTTCATTTCTATTATTTCCGGTTCGATTCGATGCGAATCTTTTCGATTTGATTATTTTCGATTTGATTATTTTCGATTCGATTCGATTCTTTTCAATTCGATTCGAATCCTTTCGATTCGGTTCGATTATTTTCGCTTCAAATCAATTCTTTTCGATTTGATTCTTTTCCTTTTTTAAATTTCTTTTACAGATTTTATTTAGTTATTCATAGAGACACAGCTAGAGAGAGAGAGGCAGAGACACAGGCAGAGGGAGAAGCAGGCTC
>NW_027554662.1:0-21312 GCF_053574225.1 Canis aureus
ATAGAAATATCACTGCCGTAAAAACATCTTAATATTTCTTAAATGCTGACCTAAAAAAAATAATTAAAATGGGCAGAAAGACAAATCTAGGAGACCCAGAAATTTCTGATCAGGAAAAGTCCATTTAGAAAAACTGCTTATTATCCTAAAGTAAACCAAATTAGGGGGTTTGGAGTGGGAAAACATCCACAGAGGGAACCTAGTTTGTCTCTCTCTCTTTCTCTTTTTTATAGCTTTTTGTTCATAAACACAGAGTAGCCAAGAAGATTTCTAACCACTAATTACTGTGGTGTAAACTTTATAAATAAAATAACTTTAGAAATCCCCAAAACATGAATGGTCCTGTAGAACCAGTGATTTTTTTAAAGTTGTCCAACACATTGTTAGAAAAACAAAACCAAAAACTGTGATTGAGTTCATGTAAGTATTCAAGACGTGGCTTAAAATGTTCTTCCTGGGTATATCATGTTGCTAACTATGGTTGCTAATAAGCCTGGGAACTTAGGGATCTGAGTGTGGACAAATGAGGAAAAGACATGAGCTTTTAACAAGAAGTACTTATATTTTGTGTTTTATAATGAGCCAGAGGGATGATTTGTCAGAATGTCTTATGTTTAACTTCACTAGCATCCAGGTAAGCTTAAGATTTTATTTATTTATTTATTTATTTATTTTTATTTCCTAGTGAAACAACAGTCAAGTCAGAAGAAGTTGATAAAGATGGGCAGCCTTTGCTGTTCCTCTCTGTGGCACACATTAAGATCAGGAGCTTGGGGCAGCTGTCACGTTTGCTGCTTATTGCCAAAGACAGAAAGCTGAAGGAAGCACAGGCTTGTATCAAAGGTGATATTTATGCTCCAGTCTATGACTTGAACTTTTAGAAACATAATCATGGGGGAGGGGGAGTTGCAGTCTCTTGAAAAAAGTTCCGTGACCTAAAAGGCAAAAAGTCCTATGTTCGACTTTGTAAAAATGTCATTCATTTTTCTTGGCTGAATGTCATGCTCATATCAAGTTTCTACTTTAAACTGAAAGGCCTAATACTTTACCACTAGCAAGCTTCTAGATTTCTAATTTTAGCATGTGGTTTAAAGAGAGGCTTCCTCGCTTCTGGAAAGACCAGAGGCCTGTATCCTCTAAGGTCTACACAGGAGAGAAGACAGATTAGTGGGGCCTGCACCAAACTCCACCCTCTACCCTCAGGCCTGCTGTGACGGATGATGCTCGGTTTCCTCTAAAATGTATGCAGCAAAGATAGCCCAGAGTAATCTCACTTTCCATTGGTCTCAGTAATGTTCCTTTGTAGGTTGCATAGCTTTGTGGAGGTAGTTACATTCACTCAATGGGAAACGTTTTCCTCTTCATTAAGGATGTAGATTTTCATTATTGTCTAAGCATCTAACATGCGTAAAAGAATGTGACCAATTGCCTGGAGCAATTGTTTTCTGAATTTTTCTTATGAGTAGAAATACCTAACAGTACGTAATGGTGTCATATACATGTTTTGCCTGTTTGGAATCATGTGACTAGAAGGACTCAAGCATGAGGTGCCTGGTCTTGCCTCTAATCATTCTTTGCTGTGTCTACTGCTATGACGTGGGAAGATGAACCTTTAAAAAAAATATTCTTTAGGATGTAAATCTTATGAGATGCCTGGGTGGCTCAGCGGTTAAGCGTCTGCCTTCAGCCCAGGGTGTGATCTTGGAGACCCGGGATCAGAGTCCCACATCGGGCTCCTTGCCTGCAGCCTCCTTCTCCCTCTGCCTCTGCCTGTGTCTCTGCCTCTCTCCCTATGACTCTAATGAATGAGTAAATAAATAAAATATTTTTTTAAAAAAAGATGTGAACCTTAGGACAGCAGCCTTTTCTTCTCTCTTGCCTACTCTTCATTATTAGGCTATCTATCTATCTATACCTCATAGCTACCCTGCTGAGGAGGAATGAAATCTTAAGAGTAAAGTTGAATTCAAGGAGGTTGGTAATAGCATTAATTTCAACTTAGTGCATGAACTTAATACATAGACTGGCTGCTATATATCTAGTTTGGCTAAATGTGTATCCTTTGCTGCATTTTGTCCTTTCTGTAAGAGCTCTAGGTACAACTCTTAGTTTTGGGTCCAGATTCCATGGTGCAGGGCAATTTGGGGGGCAGGTTTGTGTCTTTCCCCAGAATTCATATAATACCTTTTTCCATGAGTCTTAATGAGATGACTGCTGTAAGGATGATTGAGATGCTCAAAAAGTAGATGATTCCTAGATCTCTTTTCCCTGCCCCTCCCCTTGTGTGTTTTTTTCTAAGAAGCCCTAAGCCTTTTCTGCTATTTCCTGGTGCCAGAGTCCATCTCCCACTGCAGAGTTAATGCCATCACTGTGCTTCACTCATTTCAATCAGGTGGAGCTTTCTGAACTAGTCCCATGGGCCTCCTTGTTCAAATACATATATATTTCATCTTATTTAAATTCCTCCTTTCCAAATATGGCTTTGCCCTCTTCTTCCTCACTTGCAACTACATGGTTCTTTGGCTTTCACCAAATTCTTTTAACCATCTCTAGAGTTTTAACCATCTCTAGAGTCTACTTTCACACCTATGTCAGCCTTGATCATGAATTAGTATTGGAGTTTTTCACTGTAACTTTGGTATGTGTGTGAGTACTGGCCAGATTTGTTTTTCCAACTTGAACATAAAAAGGCATTGAAAATATAAGCATTGGGATCCCTGGGTGGCGCAACGGTTTAGCGCCTGCCTTTGGCCCAGGGCGCGATCCTGGAGACCCGGGATCGAATCCCACGTCGGGCTCCCGGTGCGTGGAGCCTGCTTCTCCCTCTGCCTATGTCTCTGCCTCTCTCTCTCTCACTGTGTGTCTATCATTCATAAATAAATAAATAAATAAATAAATAAATAAATAAATAAATAAATATTAAAAAAAAAGAATATTTCTTAAAAAAAAAAAAAAAGAAAATATAAGCATTTTGAGGGATCCCTGGGTGGCGCAGCGGTTTGGCGCCTGCCTTTGGCCCAGGGCGCGATCCTGGAGACACAGGATCGAATCCCACGTCGGGCTCCCGGTGCATGGAGCCTGCTTCTCCCTCTGCCTGTGTCTCTGCCTCTCTCTCTCTCTCTCTCTTTCACTGCGTGCCTATCATAAATAAATAAAAAAAAATTAAAAAAAAAGAAAGAAAATATAAGCACTTTGAACAGGTGGAAAAGACTGGTGGTAGATCTTTAGACTGAGAAAACCATGCTGTTTTGGAAAGAAAGCATTTGTGAACACTAAGCCTCAGTGGTTACATACACACACACACACACACGTACACACACACAGTTCTAGTGATGATTCTTCTAAGGAGACCAGTATTTCTCTATCTTCAAATCAGTTCTGGATACACTAATTGAATGACCATGCTGGACAATGCCCTACAGTCAATTAAAAAAAAAGAAAAAAAAAAGAAGGTCTTGTTCTTTGTCTTATGAGAGATATGATATAGATAGATGATACTGCAGTACAAGGTAGAGAATCTCAAGGAGTACAAGAAAGTTCCTAAATGCAGTAGAATCTGAGAAGTTGAGATTAATTCAAATTGGGTCCATGAGAGAAAGCTTAATGAAGGAAGCACATTTGGGTGGGCTTCAGAGGACTTGTTAGTCATTATTTTTCTTACAACAGAAGACAAGAGAATCATTTTTATTTATTTACTTGTTTGATCAGCTAACAGAGATCCTGTAACAAAAATCCTGGGTTTGGATTATAACACGGTGAAAGAAGACACATCCAGAGTAAATATTCTTGATAAAATTACCAAAGATGAAGATCCTGAGAGTGAGATAAAGATGAAGGTTGGCATGCTGCTTAAGCAACTGGATCTGCACCTACTGAATCATTCTCTAAAACGTATTTCATTGTGAGTCTTTTTAGAAAAAAGAAACCTCTAAAAGTTAGTTACAAAAAATGCTTTCAGAATTTTTTTAAACATACACAAATTATAGGAGTTGTTATTGATTTAACAGTAGATTTTAGGGTATTGCATGGATATTTCTAATTCTAAAATGTAAAGATTTACTGTTAGCTTTGCTAGAGCTTTCTATGGGGTTTCACCTGATTCTGAGGACATGAAGTGGCCTTGTTATTTTCACTCTCCTCAGACAATTAAATAGATGGTTAAATAGTAATGCAAATATCATATAGACTTTGTAAGGTTTAAAACTTGTTCATTTTTGTAGTTTTTTTTCTAGTATTATGCTATTACCACTAAGAAATGAAATGAATTTTTAAACGAATTTATTTAATGTTGCATTAAATATGAATCACTGGTTTCTTGATGTCTTGACAGTGTTGTAAGGCTATAACACAGCTAAAACTAACTGCAACATTTTTGTTGTTGTATAATTTGACTACAATTTTAATTATAAAAAGTGATATTCCTCCTCCCACCAGCCCCCCCCTTGCTAAAATGGTATATTTTCATCTGTTTTCTGGAGATTCTCTTTTAGAGTGTTAAAATGCATTTCTTATCATTCATTTCAGACAAATCTGTTTAAACCCAACAACTGTTAAGAACGATATAAAACTGCTGAAACATTTCTCAGGAAAAGGAGAACAAACTGTCTTGGAATCTATTGACTATACTTCAGGTTTCTATTATTCTCAGATTTGCTTTGTGTTATGTAAAATAATTATTATTTCCAAATGCTTCAATAGCTACATTAGGATTGAGTATTTGAAAAAAACTGTAATCATATTTATTTCTTTTTAAAGATAACATATTTTATTTTTCAGAGCTCCTTTTAATTGATCGATAATTGGTTTCAGATTATGAATTTTCAAATGGATGTCGAGCCCCACCTTGGAGACAAATTCATGGGGAAATTTGTTACGTGCTGGTAAAACCCCATGATGTTGAAACTCTGTGTGTTACTTGTAGTACAGAAGGAGTATTTTTAAATGGCGTAAGTAATTTTTTAAGAACCATGTTGTCTTTGGTGCTTGGCTCCATCTCTGTAAATGCAGGCATGTCTCCAGGACTGAATGCTGATGGCCACAGAAAATGCGATTCTGTTCTGTTGGGTTGAAGCAGATCCCTTTGCTATGTGTTTGCTGAGCAAATCCAAAACCATTTCAGAATGAGCCTCGGTGTTCCCCATTGCAGGTCATTAAATCAGTCTTCTAAGAAATGACCGTCAAAGGAACCCACGCCACTTTATAAAATGAAAACCTCTGTAACGATCAGTTCACTGATTGATTGATTAATTAATTAATTAATTAATTAATTATACAAGTATTCGGGCAAATAAGAGGTGGCTGAGGTAACACAGAAGCAGTAACTATAGCTTTTGCCCTAAGTGTTGAGAGGACAAAGGGAAGGAATTAAAATGTGGGAGCTTGGAGGAAGCACCCCCAAGAAGCTGGGACCCATGTGTCTGGTGAGGGAGCACCACCAGGCTGTGCTGGTTCCTTAGGGTCTCAGAAGATGTCCTTGCAGAGCTGGGACTTAGACCTCTGAGGAGGGGACCCTGCTTACATTGGTTATGGTCCCTTGGGAGTTCAGAGGGGGGACTCCCACAGAGCTGGGATCCATATCTCTGAAGAATGGTCGCTTCCAGGCTATGCTGGAGCACAGGGGGTCTCATGAAACTGGCACCCAGATGTCAGAGGAGTACAATGCCCAGGAGCTGGTACCTCAGGAGCTCAGAGGAGAGGATCTTTGCAGAACCAGCAGAGCTGAGACCCAGACCTTGGAAGAGGGAGACCTGGTTGGTTTGTAATGGGATTCTAAGGAGTTGTAATGAGCCAGGTTCTGGGAACATAGGGAAAAACCCCTGGGAACTGGAACCAACTGTTGCTACTGGAAGCAGCTGCCACTGCCAGGGTTCACTGCTGGGGACAGGGGACGAGGAGCTGGGAGCAGTCCCTTTCTCCCTCCTCCAGCTTTACAGTCTTCCTTTTACTTGCTGCTAACTGAAGCTGACTAGGGAGAAACACAGCATTCCAGATTCCCACCCCTGAGCACTAAGCAGGGTGGTGGCCTTCTGAATCTTCCACATGAACACATTTTATTTTTTGTCTCATACCTGTTCACTGAACTTACTAGGTGGTCAGCTTTCCCCTTGGCAACCCTGCCCTTGGTGTCTTCAATGTAATGTGGGGCCTCACAGGCAATATCTGCAGGGAGAACCTAAATCCTTAGTGGGGATTCCTCATCACAGGGGACTGTTGGGAGAATTGCTACCTCTTGGTTTGGATTGGCTTCAAAATGTGAGTGCCACTTTCTTGATGACCAGCAAGCATCTCATCTGACTTGCCTTATGGTGCATTTCTTCTCAGCATGATCTTCTCAGATTATATCTGCACAGAGGGGGGAGATGAGCTAAATATGATTTAGCCTTTGGTTTGTTTTGATACTCTAAGAAAGTGAAATTTCCAATCAGAAAATAAGAGACTTTGACCTTCTAGAGTGGGGCAAGGACACTTTGTTCCTATCAAGAGCTACTAATCTACATATACCTTTATTTGATATGGAAATATCTAAGTGTTCCTCTCAATTTCAAGAATGAAAGATAAGGAACATGATTCAATAATTACGACAAAATGCATGGCACGCCTGAGTTATATGGGTGTATATGATGTTTTGTGTATGTGTGTGGTTACGTATATATAAAAAGCACACTATGGGTTTTTATATATACATTTGGTTAAGGCAGAGCCAAATCTTTTCTATTAGGATAGGTGACGAAAGGAAAGAGACAAAAAGAAAGAGGTATGGAGAAAAAGGTTGGAGTGTCAGGTGCTTACATGGAGGTTGTAACTCTAGAAAATAATCCCATAGCAACCTCTTTACACACAGAACAAGAACAGAGTGTGACAAATGGAAACAAGCTTTTCTATGGTGGCATTCTAATCTTGGGACCTTTTATGACTTCATCAGATTCTCTTGAAGTCATAATGTTTTTTTTTTTGTGTGTGTTTTGTTTTTTTGCATTAGAGGAGTGCAGAGGGAAGGAAGCTCTCCATTCTTTGCTAACTAGCAAAATGCCCTACATGCATATAGGAGGTACTCAGTAAAAGCATAATGTATGGATGATGGATGGGTGGATGAGTGGATGGACGGACAAATGGATAACTTTAAGAAGGAAGAATTCTGCCCATATTTTTGATGTATAAAAACTGCCACATGGATCCTCGAGAGAAGAAAACAATATGTGGCCTTGGGTTGTGATGTATTGATCAGGTTCAAATGCTACTACATTAATAATTGCACCAAACTTTTTCTTCCAAAGGGCAAAACAGAAGATGAGGGGGAAATTAATTATGAGAGAAAAAGTGAAATTTATAAAGACCTTGTCACATTTTTAAAAGAAAAATCGGCAAAATTTTCAGAAAATATGTTTAAACAGGTAAGTTTACAGAATCTTGAAATATCATAGCATAGTGTTACTTGACATGTTACCTTCTGTTGAGAATAATTCTATTTTTGGACCCTGTTTATAATTTTTAGAGAGTTTTTCACAATATATTACATAAGAAATATTATAAGTGGAGTACTTCAAGGAAGTTTCTGAACCTCTTTAGGTAATAGGTGTAAAATATGTCAGATTGCTTTCTAAAAAAGCACTTTTTATCTTTCCTTTTGAATTTATAATGCTAAGAACAAAGCAGTCATCCCTGTTAATGAAGCCTAGATGTTTTGATTATTTTTATCTTTTCTGGGCATCCCATGATTACTAACTAGTTGGATTGTCTCAGTAAGTGTGTCAACTGCATATGCATAAGAACTGTACTTTCTCTGTGTCTTGCATGGTTTTTGAAATAGTTTTTGAGGTGGACAAAGGAATCAGTTAATACAGTTATTAAATCTTGATTGAAGCTGATGTGGGTAAGAAGCAATATGCAAGAAATACTAAAGTGATACACTTAAGCCCCAGGCTGATTCTCAAGATGATGTCAATTCCACAAATCCTACATCAGACAGTTTATCAGATCTGTTATTTTCCTTCTGACACTGCCACTTCCAGAGCACTCTATTTTCTTACTATTCTGCTGCTGCTCTTGTCCTGAAACGTCTCTCTGTCATCATCCTGTGAGTTTTTTTCCCCTGGTGTTTGATCACCTATTTCCTGGACTCTAGTT
Source organism: Canis aureus (assembly GCF_053574225.1). Lineage (NCBI taxonomy): Eukaryota > Metazoa > Chordata > Mammalia > Carnivora > Canidae > Canis > Canis aureus. The sequence goes on from NW_027554662.1 coordinate 8,125, forward strand.
TTCCTTTGTTGTTGTTATAATATACCTGTACAAAACATAAAATTTGTCATTTTAACTACTTCGAGTGTATCACTGAGTGGCATTAATTATGTGCAGCCATTACTACTGTCCATTTCCAAATCTTTTTCATCATCTCAAACTAAAACTGTTCCCATTAAGCAGTAACCTCCTCATGCCTACTTCCCCAGCTCCTAGGAACCTCTAATCTACTTTTTGGTTTCTCGATTTCTAATCAAATATAAATTTGCCTTTCCTAGGTATTTCAGAGAAGTGGAATCGTAAATTTGTACTTTGGTGCTTGGCTTATTACATTTAGCATAATATGTTCAAGGTCCATCCATGTTGTAGCATGTGTCGGAACTTCATTCCTTTTTGTGGCTGAATAATATTCCATTCGTGTATATAACCACATTTTGTTTATCAGTAAATCTATTGTTGGACACTTGGGTTGTTTCCACTTTTTGATTATGGTGAAAAATGCTATAAATATTGGCTTACAAGTAACTGAGTCCCTGTTTTAATTTTGGAGGTTACCTAGGAGTGGAATTTCTGTGTCATATGCTAATTCTGTATTTAACTTTTAGAGGAAGTACCAAACTGTACCTAGATTGAACCATTTTATGCTCCTGTAGAAGGATTCCAGCTTCTCCACATTACCACCAATACTTGTTATTTTCTGTGTGTGATTGTGTGTTTTTTTATGATAGATATCCTAGTAAGTATGAAGTATGGTATTCCATTATAGTTTGGATTTCCATTTCCCTAATAGTAATGTTTAGCATATTTCCATATTATTGGGAATTTGTATATTTATTTTAAGAAATGTCTATTCAAGTCCTTTGCCCATTAAAAAATGGGTAGTCTTTTGTTGTTGAGTTGTAGGAATTCTTTATATATTGTGACTATTAATCCCTTATCAGATAGAATATTTGCAGATATTTTCTCCCATTCTGTGGGTTGTCTTCACTCATCTTGATAGTGTTCTTTAATGCACAAACATTTTTAATTTTGATAAAGTCCAACAAATACATTTTTTCTTGCCTATATTTTTGGTATCATAAGAAACCATTGCCAAAGCCAAGGTAATGAAGATTTGCCCTGTTTTCATCTAATAATGTCATGGTGTTATCTCTAAGTCTTTGATTCATTTTGAGTTAAGTTTTGTATAGGGTGTAAGTAAAGTAATGTGCAATTTAATTCTTTTTGCATGTGGATATCCGGTTTTCCGGGCACCATTTGTTGAAGAGATTGTTCTTTCCCCATTGAAAGTTCTTGGTATCCTTGTTGAAAATCAATTTGCCATAGATGTAGAGGTTTATTTTTGGACTCTTTATTCTATTATTTTTTGTCTGCCCTTATACAAGTCCCATACTATTTTGATTATCTTTGTGGTAGTTTTGAAATTGAGAAGTATGACTCCTCAAACTTTGTTCTTGTTTTTTAAAGACTGCTTTAGCTATTTAGGTTCCCTTGACTTTTAGGTTTGGTTTTACCATTTTTGCAAAAAAACAGCATTAGGCTTTTGATTGGGATTACATTGAATTTATAGATTGCTTTGTATAACATTGTTGTCTTAACAATATTATTTCTTCCAATCCATGAACGTGGGGTGTCTTTCCATTTGTTTTTGTTTCCTTTAACTTTTTTTATCAGCAGTGTTTTATAGTTTTCAGTGTCTTCTTTTGCCTCCTTGGTTAAATTTATTTCTAAGCATTATATTCTTTTGGATGCTATTGAATGGAATTGTTTCCTTAATTTCCTTTTTGATTGTTCACTGCTAATGAGGAGAAATGGAACTGTTTTTTTTTTTTTTAGTGTTGAAATCAGATCTGGCTTTTGAATGTGAAATTCAAAATCACATCCTGCAACTTTACTGAATTCATTTATTAACTCAGTTTTTTTTTAATCTTTAGGTCTTTCTACATAAAAGATCATGTCATCTGCAAATAGTTTTACTTCTTTTCAATTTGCGTGTTTTTAAATTTCTTTTTCTTTTCTTTTTTTTAAGATTTTATTTATTTAACAGAGAGAGAGAAAGAGCGAGCGAGCAGAAGCAGGGGGAGTAGCAGGCAGAGGGAGAGGGAGAGGCAGGCTTCCTAGCCTGCCCGGTGCCGCTTAGATTTCTTTTTCTTGTCTAATTACTATGGCTAGACCTTTTAGGATTTTGCACTGAATAGAAGCAGTGAACACTATCTCCATATTTATTCCTGATATTGGGGGAAAGCTTTCAGGCTTTCACCACTGAATGTGATATTTGCTGTAGGCTTTTCATATATGGTCTTTATTATGTTGAAGTTCCCTTCCATTTAGTTTTCCTTTTGTTGGTATATCCCATCATTTTGGTGGAGCTTCCTGAGTAAAAGAGGCATATAACAGGGAAAAAATTGAGGGTTAGCATATGAAAATATCTTTATTTTTCTCTCTGTTATTGTTTCTATAATGATAGTTCAAAAACAATTTTTACTTAGAATTTTAGAGGCATTTTTTTCCTACGTGGCCTGTTTTGACTTTTCCCATCTAACAAAGCCTTTAGGATCCTTATTCCAGATGTTCTGTAATTTTAATGATGATATGGTTGGTGCTGGTTTTGTTTGTTTTTCATTAATGATGACATATGTCCTTCAAAACTAGAAAAATACTTTTTTTGGTATCACATCTTTAATCATTCCTTCTTCTCTGTTCTCTTACTAGTTGGGTGTTGGGCTTCTGAGATTGATCCTCTGATTTTCTTTTCTGTCACCCACCTGCAAATATTCTTTTATTTTCAAAACATTGTACATATCTTTAAAATTTAAGGTCTCATATTTTTAACATTTTATTTCCAGGTGTATATCTCCACAGATCATATGCTTTCATTTCTCTTGGGGTAAAATCTAGGAATAAACAGCAAGATCATATGGTTGCATGCTTAACTTTTTAAGCAATGGGTAAACTGCTTTCCAAAGCGGTGGTAATATTTTACATACACACTGGCAGTGTATGAGACTTCCAGTTCTTCTGTATATTCGTCAATAACTGGTATGGTCAGTCCTCTAATTTTAGACATTCTAATAGGTGTGTGTACTAATATCTCACTGGGTTTTAATTTGCATTTCTTGAATGCATTTTTTCATATGTTTATTTGCCATTTATATATCATATATGTCTATTAGATCTTTCACCCAGTTTTTTTTTATTGGGTTGTTTGATTTCTTTACTGAGTTGTAAGAGCTCTTTTATATATATTTTTGGCTTACGTAATCTATTAGATATATGGCTTGTAAATATGATCTTCTGGTTGTGGCTTGTCATTTCATTCTCCAATCAGTATATCTTCCAAAGAGCAAATGTCCTCAATTTTAATGAAGTCCAACTTGTTAATTTTTTCTTTATAGTGTTGTATCTCATAAAGCTTTGCCAAACCCAGTATCAGAAAGATTTTCTCCAGTGTTTTTTTCCTAAAAGTTTTCAAATGTTAGGTTTTACATTAAGGCCTTTAAATTTAATTTTTGTACATAATATGAGGTGTGGATCAAAGTTCTTTTTTTTTCTTTTGCATATAAATATCTAGTTTTTCCAGCACCATTTGTTGAAAAAGCCATCCTTTCTCCATTGAATTACTTTTATACCTTTGTCTAAAATCAGTTGTCCGTTTGTATGGGTGTGATCTGTTTGTCTATTTTTATACCAGTAGCACACTCTTTGGATTATTGTAGCTTTATAATAAGTCTGGAAGTCAGGTAGTATATGTCCTTCAATGTTTTCTTTTTCAAACTTGTTTGTCTATTTTACATCTTTTGCATATCCATTAGAATGTTAAGGTCAGCTTGTCAATTTCTTCATAAAAAGCCTGAAAGATGGGATGCCTGGGTGGCTCAGCAGTTGAACGCCTGCATTTGTCCCAGGGCATGATCCTGGAGTCCCGGGATCGAGTCCCACATCAGGCTCTCTGCATGGAGCCTGCTTTTACCTCTCCCAATGTCTCTGCCTCTCTCTCTGTGTCTCTCATGAATAAATAATAAATAAAATCTTTTAAAAAATGCCTGAAAGAATTATGGTTGAGATTATGATGAATCTATAGATCAATTTAGAAAGAGCTAATGTCTTAACAATACTGAGGTTTCCAATCCATGAACAGAGTATGTCTCGCCATTTATTTAGGCCTTCAGTTTCTCAGCAATATTTTGTAATTTTCAATGCACAGGTCTTGCATATATCTCGTGAAACCTACTTATAAATATTTCATATTTTAAGAGTGTTAAAAAAGAAAACCACAGGCCCAAAGTGGCATTACTTAGGCCAAGTCAACACTCAAGAATTATATTATTATATATTATATTATATTATTATTATTTATACCTAAATAACTGCAATTTCAACCACCCAGGAATGTAACTTATAACAAGTCAATTGGAATTTCCTGGTCAATACTAGGATATTTACTGATTTACCCCTTCTGCTTCTCTTAAGAGGGCAACCTTGTCTAAAGAATACATTCCTTGCTAATAAATTCCTTTTTTCAAATGGTCTCTCTGCCTTTAAAATTATTTCTTTTGTTTAGCTCAGTGGAACATTTGTCTGCTAGCTACATGGGATGCTGCTGGCTTCATGAATCAATTAATAAAGCTAGTTAGATCTTCAAAGTTGAATCTAACTTCAAAGTTGAATTTTTATTTAAAAAGGCTACGGTTAATGGTAGTTTTAAAATTTTAATTTGTGATTATCTGTTGCTACTATATAAAAATTCACTTGATTTTTATATATCATTTTTATATTCTGAAACATTTACTAGTTTTAGTGTCTGGTTCATAGATCCCAGAGGGTTTCCTATGTATGTGATTATATTGACTGTATATAATGATCATTTTGCCTCTTCCTTTTCAGTCTCAGTGCCTTTTTTTGTCTTTTCTTAATGCATTATCTGGAACCTCCAGCACAGAATTATATAGAAGTAGTCTCTTGCTCCTGGTGGTAAAGGAAAAACTTTCAGTTTCTCATTATTAAGTATGTGTTAGCTGTATATGACATTTATAAGATTGAAGAAGTTCCCCTTTATTTCAGATTGTTGAAAACTTTTATTAGGTATAGATATTGGATAAAAACAGAAAGGGAGACTAACCATAAGAGATTCAACTATAGAGAACAAACTGAGGGTTACTGGAGGGGAGGTGGGTGTGGGGGATGGGAGAATGGGATGTTGGGCATTAAGGGAGGGCATTTGATGTAGTGAACACTGGGTATTATATGCAACTGATGAATCACTAAATTCTACCCCAAAATCAATAATACACTGTATGTTTACTAATTTAAATTTAAATAAAACCAAAACAAAAAGGAATGGATGTTGGATTTTACCAAATGATTACCTATTAAGAAAATTACATGTTTTTTTTTTCTTTCTTAGTTTGTTAATGTAATAAATTACATTGATGAGCTTTAAAAAATAACCATACATTTCTGGAACAAAGCTCATTTGTTCAGGATGTAGTATCATTTTTATATATTATTGGATCTAACTTGCTAAGATTTTAAGTGTCACATCTATATTTATAAGGTTTTGATGTGTAGTTTTCTTTAATATCTTTGGTTTTGGTTATCAGAGTGATACTGGCCTTATAAAATGAGTTGGGAAGTTTTTTTTTTCCTCTCCAATTTCTGAAAGAGTTTGTGTAGAATTGATCTTGTTTCTTTCTTACATGTTTGGTAGTGAAGCCATCTGGGCCTGGAGTGTCCTTTGTAGGTAAGTTGTTAAACAACAGATTTCAGTGTCTTTACTAGTTTGGGCCAGGCTGGTTATCTGTTTCTTCTTGAGGAAGTTATGGTAATCTTTATTTTTTTTTACTTATTTAAAAAATGATTCTGTTGGAGTAAAGTATACATATACTTTATATATGTATACATATATATATGTAAAGTATACATAACCTTTTGCCATTTTATTTTTTAATTTAAATAATCTCTATCCCAATCTCTATCCCCAGACTTTCAACCCCAAGATCAAGAGCTGCGTGCTCTACTGACTGAGCCAGCCAGGCACCCTGGTAGATTGTCTTTAAAGGAAATTGTCCATTTCATCTATGTCACATGTATTGGTGTAAACTTGTTTATGGTTATTCTTTTATTCATCTTTTAATGTCTGTAGACTATGTAGCTATTGTTACCTCTCTCACTTCTAATATTGGTCATTGGTGTTTTATTTTTTCTTGACTCATCTGGGTAGAGGTCTCTTGATTTTCTGTTTCCTCAGAGACTTAGCTTTTAGTTTCATTGATTTTTCTCTGTGTGTTTTTTTCTACTTCACTTTGGTATTTATTATTTCTTCTCTTCTTTTTACCTTGTGTAAAAAATCATGTGGTTTTTGGTGCTAAGTTCTTTCATATTCTTGCTGATTTTCTATCAGTTGTTGAGAGAGAAGTTTTGAAGTATTCAACTATAATTATGGATTTGTCTAATTTTTCTCTTAGTTCTGTTTTTGTATTTGAAGCTCTGTATATGCATTTAATATTGCTATATCTTCTTGATTGATCATTTTATCATCATGTAATGTCCCTCTCTGTCCTTCATGATTTTCCTTTTGCTGAAGTCTACTTAATTGGATACATTTATAGCCACTCCTGCTTTCTTTTAACCATTGTTTGCATGTTATATCTTTCTTTCCTATTATTTTCTTTTTTAATATAATTTTTTAAAGATTTTATTTATTTATTTTAGACAGAGAAAGTGAGTGAGAGAGTACAAGCGGGGGGAGGGGCAGAGGGAGAAGCAGACTCCCAGCTGAGCAGGGAGCCCAATGTGGGGCTCTATCCCAGGACCCTGTGAGCATGACCTGAGCTGAAGGCAGATGCTTAACCGACTGAGCCACCCAGCACCCATCTTTCCTATTACTTTCATGCTACATATATTGTTATATTTGAAGTGAGTTTCTTGTAAACAGCAGATACTTGAGTCATTTTAAAAATAAATTTGTGTAACTCAATTGATGTATCTACTGATGTGTTTAGATAATATCCATTTAATTATTGATACGTTAGAGCTTACGCTTGCCACTTTACTTTTATTTTGTGTTCCTCCTAGTTTTCATTTTTGTTTTCTTTTTCCTGTGGTTTCTGCAGATTACTTGAACATTTTTTAGAATTCTATTTTGATTTATCCATAGTGTTTTTTTTTTATTGGTGTTCAATTTACTAACATACAGAATAACACCCAGTGCCCGTCACCCATTCACTCCCACCCCCCGCCCTCCTCCCCTTCTACCACCCCTAGTTCATTTCCCAGAGTTAGCAATCTTTACGTTCTGTCTCCCTTTCTGATATTTCCCACACATTTCTTCTCCCTTCCCTTATATTCCCTTTCACTATTATTTATATTCCCCAAATGAATGAGAACATATAATGTTTGTCCTTCTCCGACTGACTTACTTCACTCAGCATAATACCCTCCAGTTCCATCCACGTTGAAGCAAATGGTGGGTATTTGTCATTTCTAATAGCTGAGTAATATTCCATTGTATACATAAACCACATCTTCTTTATCCATTCATCTTTCGATGGACACCGAGGCTCCTTCCACAGTTTGGCTATCGTGGCCATTGCTGCTAGAAACATCGGGGTGCAGGTGTCCCGGCGTTTCATTGCATTTGTATCTTTGGGGTAAATCCCCAACAGTGCAATTGCTGGGTCGTAGGGCAGGTATATTTTTAACTGTTTGAGGAACCTCCACACAGGTTTCCAGAGTGGCTGCACCAGTTCACATTCCCACCAACAGTGTAAGAGGGTTCCCTTTTCTCCACATCCTCTCCAACATTTGTTGTTTCCTGCCTTGTTAATTTTCCCCATTCTCACTGGTGTGAGGTGGTATCTCATTGTAGTTTTGATTTGTATTTCCCTGATGGCAAGTGATGCAGAGCATTTTCTCATATGCATGTTGGCCATGTCTATGTCTTCCTCTGTGAGATTTCTGTTCATGTCTTTTGCCCATTTCATGATTGGATTGTTTGTTTCTTTGGTGTTGAGTTTGAGAAGTTCTTTATAGATCTTGGAAACTAGCCCTTTATCTGATATGTCATTTGCAAATATCTTCTCCCATTCTGTAGGTTGTCTTTGAGTTTTGTTGACTGTATCCTTTGCTGTGCAAAAGCTTCTTATCTTGATGAAGTCCCAATAGTTCATTTTTGCTTTTGTTTCTCTTGCCTTCGTGGATGTATCTTGCAAGAAGTTACTATGGCCGAGTTCAAAAAGGGTGTTGCCTGTGTTCTTCTCTAGGATTCTGATGGAATCTTGTCTCACATTTAGATCTTTCATCCATTTTGAGTTTATCTTTGTGTCTGGTGCAAGAGAGTGGTCTAGTTTCATTCTTCTGCATGTGGATGTCCAATTTTCCCAGCACCATTTATTGAAGAGACTGTCTTTCTTCCAATGGATAGTCTTTCCTCCTTTATCGAATATTAGTTGCCCATAAAGTTCAGGGTCCACTTCTGGATTCTCTATTCTGTTCCACTGATCTATGTGTCTGTTTTTGTGCCAGTACCACACTGTCTTGATGACCACGGCTTTGTAGTACAACCTGAAATCTGGCATTGTGATGCCCCCAGATATGGTTTTCTTTTTTAAAATTCCCCTGGCTATTCGGGGTCTTTTCTGATTCCACACAAATCTTAAAATAATTTGTTCTAACTCTCTGAAGAAAGTCCATGGTATTTTGATAGGGATTGCATTAAACGTGTTATTGCCCTGGGTAACATTGACATTTTCACAATATTAATTCTGCCAATCCATGAGCATGGAATATTTTTCCATCTCTTTGTGTCTTCCTCAATTTCTTTCAGAAGTGTTCTATAGTTTTGAGGGTATAGATCCTTTACATCTTTGGTGAGGTTTATTCCTAGGTATCTTATGCTTTTGGTTGCAATTGTAAATGGGATTGACTCCTTCATTTCTCTTTCTTCAGTCTCATTGTTAGTGTATAGAAATGCCACTGACTTCTGGGCATTGATTTTGTATCCTGCCACGCTACCAAATTGCTGTAGGAGTTCTAGCAATCTTGGGGTGGAGACTTTTGGGTTTTCTATGTAGAGTATCATGTCATCGGCGAAGAGGGAGAGTTTGACTTCTTCCTTGCCAATTTGAATGCCTTTAATGTCTTTTTGTTTTCTGATTGCTGAGGCTAGGACTTCCAGTACTATGTTGAACAGCAGTGGTGAGAGTGGACATCCCTGTCTTGTTCCTGATCTTAGGGGAAAGGCTCCCAGTGCTTCCCCATTGAGAATGATATTTGCTGTGGGCTTTTCATAGATGGCTTTTAAGATGTCGAGGAATGTTCCCTCTATCCCTACACTCTGAAGAGTTTTGATCAGGAATGGATGCTGTATTTTGTCAAATGCTTTCTCTGCATCCAATGAGAGGATCATATGGTTCTTGTTTTTTCTCTTGCTGATATGATGAATCACATTGATTGTTTTACGGGTGTTGAACCAGCCTTGTGTCCCAGGGATAAATCCTACTTGGTCATGGTGAATCATTTTCTTAATGTACTCTTGGATCCTATTGGCCAGTATCTTGTTGAGAATTTTTGCATCCATGTTCATCAGGGATATTGGTCTGTAATTCTCCTTTTTGGCGGGGTCTTTGTCTGGCTTTGGAATTAAGGTGATGCTGGCTTCATAGAACGAATTTGGAAGTACTCCATCTCTTTCTATCTTTCCAAACAGCTTTAGGAGAATAGGTATGGTTTCTTCTTTAAACGTTTGATAAAATTCCCCTGGGAAGCCATCTGGCCCTGGACTCTTGTGTCTTGGGAGGTTTTTGATGACTGCTTCAATTTCCTCCCTGGTTATTGGCCTGTTCAGGTTTTCTATTTCTTCCTGTTCCAGTTTTGGTAGTTTGTGGCTTTCCAGGAATGCGTCCATTTCTTCTAGATTGCCTAATTTATTGGCGTATAGCTGTTCATAATATGTTTTTAAAATCGTTTGTATTTCCTTGGTGTTGGTAGTGATCTCTCCTTTCTCATTCATGATTTTATTAATTGGAGTCTTCTCTCTCTTCTTTTTAATAAGGCTGGCTAATGGTTTATCTATCTTATTAATTCTTTCAAAGAACCAACTCCTGGTTCTGTTGATCTGTTCCACAGTTCTTCTGGTCTCGATTTCGTTGAGTTCTGCTCGAATCTTTATTAGCTCCCTTCTTCTCTTGGGTGTAGGATGTATTTGCTGTTTTTTCTCTAGCTCCTTTATGTGTAAGGTTAGCTTTTGTATTTGAGTTCTTTCCAGTTTTTGAATGGATGCTTGTATTGCGATGTATTTCCCCCTTAGGACTGCTTTTGCTGCATCCCAAAGATTTTGAACGGTTGTATCTTCATTCTCATTAGTTTCCATGAATCTTTTTAATTCTTCCTTAATTTCCTGGTTGACCCTTTTATCTTTTAGCAGGATGGTCCTTAACCTCCATGTGTTTGAGGTCCTTCCAAACTTCTTGTTGTGATTTAGTTCTAATTTCATGGCATTATGGTCCGAGAATATGCAGGGGACAATCCCAATCTTTTGGTATCGGTTCAGACCCGATTTGTGACCCAATATGTGGTCTATTCTGGAGAAAGTTCCATGTGCGCTTGAGAAGAATGTGTATTCAGTTGAGTTTGGATGTAAAGTTCTGTAGATATCTGTGAAATCCATCTGGTCCAGTGTATCATTTAAAGCTCTCGTTTCTTTGGAGATGTTGTGCTTAGAAGACCTATCGAGTATAGAAAGAGCTAGATTGAAGTCACCAAGTATAAGTGTATTATTATCTAAGTATTTCTTCACTTTGGTTAATAATTGATGTATATATTTGGCAGCTCCCACATTCGGAGCATATATATTGAGGATTGTTAAGTCCTCTTGTTGAATAGATCCTTTAAGTATGATATAGTGTCCCTCTTCATCTCTCACTACAGTCTTTGGGGTAAATTTTAGTTTATCTGATATAAGGATGGCTACCCCTGCTTTCTTTTGAGGACCATTCGAATGGTAAATGGTTCTCCAACCTTTTATTTTCAGGCTGTAGGTGTCCTTCTGTCTAAAATGAGTCTCTTGTAGACAGCAAATAGATGGGTCCTGCTTTTTTATCCAGTCTGAAACCCTGCGCCTTTTGATGGGGTCATTAAGCCCGTTCACATTCAGAGTTACTATTGAGAGATATGAGTTTAGTGTCATCATGATATCTATTCAGTCTTTGTTTTTGTGGACTGTTCCACTGAACTTCTTCTTAAAGGGGAATTTTAAGAGTCCCCCTTAAAATTTCTTGCAGAGCTGGTTTGGAGGTCACATATTCTTTTAGTTGCTGCCTGTCTTGGAAGCTCTTTATCTCTCCTTCCATTTTGAATGAGAGCCTTGCCGGATAAAGTATTCTTGGTTGCATGTTCTTCTCATTTAGGACCCTGAATATATCCTGCCAGCCCTTTCTGGCCTGCCAGGTCTCTGTGGAGAGGTCTGCTGTTACCCTAATACTCCTCCCCATAAAAGTCAGGGATTTCTTGTCTCTTGCTGCTTTAAGGATCTTCTCTTTATCTTTGGAATTTGCAAGCTTCACAATTAAATGTCGAGGTGTTGAACGGTTTTTATTGATTTTAGGGGGGGATCTCTCTATTTCCTGGATCTGAATGCCTGTTTCCCTTCCCAGATTAGGAAAGTTTTCAGCTAGAATTTGTTCAAATACATATTCTGGCCCTCTGTCCCTTTCGGCGCCCTCGGGAACCCCAATTAAACGTAGGTTTTTCTTCCTCAGGCTGTCGTTTATTTCCCTTAATCTATCTTCATGGTCTTTTAATTGTTTGTCTCTTTTTTCCTCAGTTTCCCTCTTTGCTATCAACTTGTCTTCTATGTCACTCACTCGTTCTTCCACCTCGTTAACCCTCATCGTTAGGACTTCTAGTTTGGATTGCATCTCATTCAATTGATTTTTAATTTCTGCCTGATTAGCTCTAAATTCTGCAGTCATGAAGTCTCTTGAGTCCTTTATACTTTTTTCTAGACCCACCAGTAGGTGTATAATAGTGCTTCTGAATTGGCTTTCTGACATTGAATTGTCATCCAGATTTTGTAACTCTGTGGGAGAGAGGACTGTTTCTGATTCTTTCTTTTGAGGTGAGGTTTTCCTTCTAGTCAGTTTGCTCAGTGCAGAGTGGCCAAAAGCAAGTTGTATTGGGTAAAAGAGAAAAAGAGAGGAGAGAAAGAAGGAAAGAAAAGAGAAAGAAAAAAAAGGTAAGAAAAAAAACGAAAAAAAAAAGGAAGAAAAAGAGAAAGAAAAAGAAAGGAGAAAAAAAGGGGGTGGGGGAAGGAAACAAATCAAAAAGCAAAACAAAACAAAAACAAAACAAAAAACAAAAAAAGAACCACAGGGGAGTATCTTCTGATTCTGTGTACTTTAAGTCCCTTGGCTTCTCCTGGAAGTTGTCCGTCTAGCTGGTGTTCTGGGGGAGGGGCCTGTTGTGCTGATTTTCAGGTGTTAGCAGTTGGGGGAGCTGCTGTGCCCCTGCCTGGTGCAGGGCTCAGTGGGGGTTGTTTACCCCGTGAGGCCGCAGGAGGAACAGCCCCAGTGGCGGGGCAGCTCTGGAAACTTGGATTCAGCTCTGGCAGGAACTCCGTCTGCAGGGCCTGGAGGCTCCGGGGCGGGGCCGCTGATCTGCTCATTCGGGGCAGGAGCGTCCTCGCTGTCCTGGGCCCTCCCGGCCTCTGCCTGTCCCGGGGGAGGCCGGATCCTGGGCTGTGTCCCGGCGCCCTGTGCTCCGGTGCCTGCGCTGTTGGATTCGAGCTCCCGGGCTGCGCAGCCCCCTCCCCGGAGCTGCCGCCCGAGCCCCTCCGAGCTGCTCTTGGAACCGCGCAGCCCCCTCCGCACGGAGCCTCTTCCTCTGCCCGAGCCCCTCCGAGCTGCTCCCGCCCCGCAGCCCCCTCCGCGGAGCCGCCGCCCGAGCCCCTCCTGGCTGCTCCGGTCCCGCCGGGTCCCACCGTGCGCGCTGCAGCCCTTAGGGAGCTCGGCGCACTCTCCTGGGTGCGCAGTTGCTCTGTTCCTGTCCCGGGGAACCCGAGGGCATCCCCGCCCTCCTGGGTCCTGCTCCACCCCCTGGAGCCCCTTTCCCCCGGGAAGGTCGGTGCAGCTCCTGCTCCTCCGGGACGGGGCTCTCCTGTCCTGGGGACACCTGCCCCGGCCTCAGCCCGGCTCCTCGCGGGGCCCCTCCCCC